>NC_056726.1:1843837203-1843964233 GCF_019279795.1 Protopterus annectens | reverse complement strand
ACGGCTGGGATTAAAGTGATTGCTGCTGCCATGAGACCAAGTGTTTTTAGTACAAATCTGGCTTGGACTCTGCTCTCCTGTAATAGGATCTGAACATGGTTGCGAATGTCTGAAACTCTTTGTGTGGGTAGTTTTGCTGAGAGCTCCACTGTGTTTAAAACGGCACCTATGAAGGTAATAGACTGACAAGGCGACAATACAGACTTTTCGAAATTTATAGAGATACCTAGCGCATTGCACGTTTGTACAGCGTAATCTCTGGATTGGAGTAGTTGATGCCTGGTGGTGGCAGTAAGGAGCCAGTCGTCTAAATATGGAAACACCTGGAATCCTTGTCATCTCAGGTGAGCCGCAACCAATGCCATGCATTTGGTAAACACCCTGGGGGCTGTGGTGAGGTCAAAGGGCAGAGCTCTGAACTGGTAGTGACTGGCTCCCAGGCGAAAGCGGAGAAACCTTCTGGAGCGCCTGTTCATCTTGATATGGTAGTACGCATCCTGAAGGTCTACAGAGCACATCCAATTGTCCTGACCCAGAAAGGGTAGAATGGACTGTAGCGTGACCATCCAGAACCTCGTTCTTTGGACCGACTTGTTCAGCCTGCTGAGATCCAAAATAGGTCTCCAGTCCCCTGTCTTTTTTGGTACCAAAAAGAACTTGAAGTAGATACCGGATCCTTGTTGGTCTGCTGGGACTGGCTGGATGGCCCTTTTTCTTAGCAGCTTTGAAATTTCTAGTGCTGCTAGATCCCTCAGACCGGGTGGAATGTCTGGAAGGGGCCCTTTTAGCTGTTGTGGGGTGTGAATAAAGGGAATTCTGTATCCCTCGGATATGATCAACTGTACCCATTTGTCTTGCGTGAGGGAATGCCAGGCTTCTGGGTACAGTGATAGTTTTCCCCCGACTGCCTCCGAAGGTGGACAAGTCGGGCAGCTCCTCAGGGGTGCTGGAAGGGTTTGTCAGAGAAAGATTCTCTGCTACCCTGATTCTGCGGACCCCCCCCTGCCCCTCGGGCGGCGTCTATTATTGTTCCCTCCTCTGCCTCTGGAGGGAAGCTCACCACGTGCGTCAGGCAGTACTCCCTGAGGTTTGCGGAACCATATTTTCCCACCTTTCTGACCCTTAGGGTATGGTCTAGAATGGGTAGAAAAACGGACTCCTACAGCAGAGAGAGTCTTGCCTTCCTGCTCACACCTGGTCAATGTATCCTTCACTTGAGGTCCAAATAAGGCAGAACCGTCAAAGGGGGTGTTAGTGAAGGACGCCTTGAAGGGGTCGGCAAAGTTGCAAAGCCGCATCCAGGCGTGCCTCCTTAGAGCAACGCCAATGCCTGCAGCCCTACTCGCTCCATCGGCGGCACAGGAAATGAGCCGCATGGAGGAGTTTACAATAGAGCTCAGGGTCCCTAGCTGGGAGTTGATCTTTTCCTGAGACCCCGCAGCTAATGGGTCCTGTAAGGTATCATCTAGTTCTTTGAGAAGGTCTCTCTGAAGACGGGTGAAATGGCACAAATAATTCAGTGAACGCATGGCAAAGGTCGCTGAAGAAAATATCTGCTTGCCATACCTATCCATAGTCCTAGATTCCTTATTAGGAGGATGGACAGGAACTGAAGGGTCAGCCAACTCCTTAGTGGCCGCCGCCACCACCATGGCATCAACGGGGACACCCTTAGTGAGAAGCTGCTTGTCCGAAGGGGCTGTAATAAATTTTGTGGGACTCCGGGGAGTTGGTTCCATAGTATCTGGAGCCATCCACGCCTTCCAAGCCACCACCTCCATGAGTGGGTCGAAAGGCGGGGACACCCAGGAGGTGGAAGGGCGAGAACCGAACCCGTCCAGGTACACAGACTCGTCCTCGGAAGGGTTGAGGGCAGACCAGTTCCCCCTCTGTTTAAGGATCTCTAGGATGTCAGAAAATGAGACATCCTCAAAGGGGGACTCTGGGGACCCTTCCGAATCATCCAGGTCGGTGTCAGATGTCACTGACTCCGGGGAGTCCACATGCTTCCTCTTGCATGTCCTCTTCCTAAGGGGGCTCCCCCGCAGGATCAGGGGAGGCCTCAGAAGAGGAGGATACGCCCAATGGGGCGACCTGGAGCGTTGGTTCTCCACGCTTGGGTTCGGGAGGTTAGGCAGAGGCCGAAGCAGGCACCATGGAAGGAGGGGCCAATGGGGCTGACCGTGGCGCCGGTATAGGAGCCAGCACGCTCCTCATGACCTCAAAGGCGCCCCTATCAGGCAGAGAGGAGGGACCCAGCTCCGAAGAGATAAGAGCTCCTCCTGGCACCGAGAGGGCCGGCTCAGAGGCCGATGGGGTCGAGCTCACCTGCGCCGACGCTCCGAGAGGGAGAACGGGGTCAGACAAGGGTCAGATGCCATTCGCCCCCTCGGAACAGACGAGGGAGTCCCGGTGCCCGGATCCCTCCAAGGATGGAGCCAATGAAGGGATCGGAGCCGAAGGAACCGATAAGGGTGGAATCGGTTCCGACGCCCCCACGGTACCAACCCCGACTGCCTCCAGCTCAGAACTCAAAGGAATAGTCGGAGGAGGAACTGGAGCCAGCATTGGGGAAGCCGCTGTCTGCTGAGACGGGCTATGCAATAACTGGGCGAGCGCCTGCGACTTCAAAAGCCTACTGACTATCCTCTCGAGGTCGTGGTCCGAAAGCCTGGAAGATCTAGAGGAGTGAGACCTATGGCTCCGCTCCAACAGCAAAGGGGGCTTCGGAGCCGACCTGACCGACTCCAATGAAGGAGATCGGGAGCGCTTTTGGCTTGAAGACGGCTCCGACGCCAAGGTCGGCGCTGACTGACGCCTCGATGTATCGGTTCCGGCCGGAACTGACGAGGCAGAAGAAGGTCTGCTCAGCACCAGCTCTGGACATGGAGCCAACAGTTTGGCGGGCTTAGAAGGTTTTCCTGACAGAGGCTTGGTAGGAGAACCTTCGGGCTTCAATAAGCCCCTTAGGATGAGCTTATTTCTGCGCTCCTGCAGGACTCTTGGGCTAAAAGCATGACAGATGGAACAAGAGTCCTGCAGGTGCAGAGGGCCCAAACAATACACACAAGAAGTGTGACAGTCTGTCAGAGACATCTTCTGACAGCACAAGTCACACTTCTTGAATCTTGATATCTTGGTATCCTTAGACATGATACCACAGGAACGGGACAAAAAAGTCTAAACAAGTATACAAACACACACACACACAACACTTGAAAGACACTCTTAAAGTTATTACAATAAAACAATACAAAATTCCACACACACACCTACTGAAAGGAACCTGTACAAACCTACTATAAAGGGGGGGTAAAGGCCTAACCACCTTAAGGGTGGAAAAGAGTAGGAAAACTATTAATAAAGGGAGGTAAGACTAGTCGGGAGACTACTAACACTACTAGAAAAGATCTAGGGAAAAAATATCAATCAAAAACTAACTATAAATATAAAAAATTTTAAATACGACCTGGAGCCGGTGAAAACGCAACCTCGCAGCTGAAGCGGCAAACGTGATCTGCGTATATGACACCTAGCATTATGGGACATAGCATAGCCTCGAGCTGGTAAAAATAGCTCTCGAGCTTTAGTATTAGGCAGAGTCGAGCCGAGGTTCGGCTCCGAAACCATCCAGCAAGAATGAAGACGAGATTGATAACTTAACATTTATATGGTATGGAACACCCCCAGCAAAAAGCAAATACACATGATATACTATATACTAAACAAATAGGACAGGTAAAAGACAAGAGAAGTCAGGGGGTGAGAGAGAGGGCAACTAGGACTGCAACAGTGAATACACTCGAACATCTACATTTATGGTAAGTGTACACAACTGTACTATGTTCTTCGTGTTTCACTGTTGCAGTCATCACATTTGGGTTGATTCCCAAAGCTAAGTAAGGGTGGAGGAAGTTAAAGAGCATTAGGGCTAGCAATCAGGCGCTGTAAGACTGCTGTGGCAAATCCAGCTCTGGATTTTAGAAAAAAATAGGTAAGTGGTAATGCTTGATGAAAGTATCCAGGTTCCAGGTACAGAGTTCCAGGTTGCAGCTTCCAGGATGTCCCTGGTAGGGACTCCTCTGTAAAATGCAGTAGAGGTAGATGCAGCCCTGTTGGAATGTGTTCTTATCCCCGGTGGGGTAGGTTTTCCATGGTGCTTGTAGCAGTATTGGATGCAATGTGCTATCCATTTGGAAATTATTTGCTTTGAAATGGCCTTCCCCGCTGCCCCTGCAGCAAAGCTGACTAGCAGCTGGTCAGATTTTCTGAGAGGCTTAGTCCTGTCCAAATAGAATCTAAGCTCTCTGTGCACATTCAGGGAATGCAGTATCCTTTCCCCTTTGTTCTGGAGATTAGGGAAAAAGTAGGCAAAGGAATGGACTGGTTCAGGGCCACACTAGACACCACCTTGGGCATAAATGATGGATTAGTCCTGAGGGAAACCCTGTCCATGTGGAAGATAATGAAGGGTTCCACTGCCATAAGGGCCTGCAGTTCAGATACTCTTCTTGCAGAAGTGATGGCTAGAATTAAAGCCGTTTTCCAAGAAAAGAATTTTAACTCTACTGTAGCAGCTGGTTCAAAGCGGGGAAGAGTTAAGTTTTTCCAACACAAAGTTAAGGTCTCAGGCTGGAGTAGAGGCTCTCCTGGGGGGGGGGGGGGGTCCTTAAATTTTTGGCCCCACTAAGGAATTGTTTTTGCAGTGGATGAAAGAAGAGGGGTGGCTCAGTATTATAATGAGCTGATATGGCTGAGGCATGAATCTTAATTGAAGAGAAAGATATGTCCTAGGGGAGCATTTCTGTTAAATAATCTAGAATATGAGGTAAGCTGGGCACCATTGTGCCCATCCCCCTGAGACTGGCTCCAGGAATAGTATCTTTCCACCTTTCTGAATAGGATTTTCTAGTACTAGACCTTCTTGCCTCAAGAATGACATCCAGCACCTGCTTATAGGTTCATACTAGGCTATCTGCCCTAGGGCATTTATAAGCCTAGCCAGAGTGTGTTTGGCTTTCGCCACCCATTTTAAATGGATTTTGCTATGCCCTTTTTCAAGGTTAGTATACTGTGCCTCTGTCTAACAGTGACACAGAAGTTATACCCGGGGTAAACCTACAATCTCCCATCCACTCATCAAGATTCCTCTTGAAGAGAGTCAATGAGGGACTCTGCCTAACCTGGACTGGGATTTTATTCCAGAGTGAAGGGAGCCTCTGGGTTATGAATTTGTCCCTCCAGCATATCCTATTTATTTCAGTACTGAGGTTCAAGTCTCTCGAGCGCGTAGCTCGATGGGATTTGGATTTTCTGAGGTGCAGCATTAATTCCGGGTTGGACATGGCTTTATACGTCAGGCACAGATCGCCTCTGAGCAGGCGGTATGCCACTGAGTAGAGCTGGAGTTTCTTTAACCGGGCAGCATATGGCATCTGTTTGAGCCCTTTGATCCTCTTGGTGAGGTACTTTTGGGGTCTTTCCAGTTGCTGCAGGTGTCTGGTAAGGTACATCCCAAAAGGGGCATTGTACTCAATTATGGGCCTGATGAGGGATGAGTAAAGAGGCACGATGACCTCTCCTGATCTAGATGTGAATCCCTTCATGATTAGGTGGGCTATATAAAATGTTTTTCTAAACACTTTGGCCACGTGGTTTTCAAATGAGAGATTGCTATCAACTTGGGTCCCCAGGTCCCCAATTACTTCTTCCGTACTTAATGGATTACCACCTATGTGGTAATTTGTGGGCACTTTGTTTTTGCCAAAGGGGATGACTATACACTTTTTGGCATTTAGCTTGAGGCCATGTCTCTGGCACCACTTGTCTGTTTCTATGAGGCCCTTTTGTAGGATGCTTGTGTCGGCTGGAGAATCGATTATGGTGCCCAGTTTGCAGTCATCTGCAAACTTGGTCAGCCACAGTCCTTCCGTGTTGGCCTGTACCTCCGAGAAATATATACCGAACAAGAGAGGTCCCAGGACTGAGCCTTGTAGGATGCCACTTGTAACTGGTTTGGAGTCTGACATGGCTCCAGCAATTCTAATCATGTGGGTTCTGTCCTTGAGCCAGGTTGCAACCCATCTAGTGACATAGGGGTTTATATTTAAGCTGGTGAGCTTATCTATAATGCCCAAGTGGGGTATTGTATCGAAGGCTTTTGCGAGGTCCAGGTAGGCTGTGTGGACCACCTTCCCCTCGTCAATGGCCTTGGTGACTGTTTCAAAGAAATCAACCAGGTTTAAGAGGCAGGATCTGCCCTTAAAGCCAAACTGGGTAGGATCCAGTGTCTGTAGGTCCCCAATATCTTTATGAGGTCCATGATGATCCTTTCCCTTATTGAGGGTTGCTAGAGGTGAGCTCAGGGAATTAGCCAGGCTGCAAGGTTAAGGGTTTGAAGTTGAGGGTGCAGAATCTGGCCCGCCTGCTGGGACAGCAGGGAAGGGGTCTGAGGCAGGTGCCATGGTTGCAGCACTGTCAGACTGTGCAAAAGGGGGTACCAGTGCTGGCGTGGCCAGTCCGGTGCAATCAGTATTGTCCTTGCCTTGTCCTGTTTGATCTTTAGAAGGACCTTCGAGAGGAGAGGCAGAGGGGGGAAGGCATAAACTGAGAGGCCTTCCCAGGGAAAGGACAGGGCATCCACTTTCCAAGCTTGACTGTGGGGAGTTCTGGTGCAGTATTTGTTCATTTGGTAGTTCTGCGGGGAGGCAAACAGGTCTACCTCTGGTGTCCCCCATTTGTTCCTCAAGAGCTTGAATATTTTGGGTTCCAGTTTCCATTCATGTGGATCCATGAGATTTCTGCTTAAGTAGTCTGCCAGTGAATTTAGTTTGCCCGGCAGGAATTGAGCTTGTAGGTTCACTTGGTTGATCAAGGCTGTGTTCCACGGAGCCATGGCTAGTCTGCAGAGTGGATAGGAATGGATAATCCCCTGCTTGTTTATGTACGACATAAATGTGCTGTTTGTCTTTACCAATAGTTGTCCTGGAAGAATAAGGTCTTTGAAGGCTGTCAAAGCATTCTGTACAGCTAACATTTTATTTTGATTGATATGCAGGTGCAGTCTTGCATATGGAATTAGCAGAATGCAAGAGGCCACGAACCACAGAGCTTGCAGGATTTTCTCTGTATTGGGTTCCATTTGCCCTGAATGCACTGCCCTGCAATGTGAGCCCCCCCATGCATAGTCTAATGTGTCTGTTAGGGTTTGGGCAGCAGGGGGTAGAGTGAAAGGGAGTACCTTGTTGTGGTAGCAGGTCTCTGCCCACCAAAGGAACTCTGCCCTTAGGCAAGGAATGATTAGGAATCATTGTTTCCAGGTCCTGAGAATGTTGACACCATAGACTTTTTAGATACCATTGAAGTTTCCTCATATCCAGTCTTGCATATGGAATTAGCAAAATGCAAGAGGGCCATGAACCCCAGGGGCTTGCAGGATTTTCCTTGCAGATAGCTAGGATTTTGTGGCCAGTAGGTTGAAGCAGGTTGTCAACCTTGTTTCTCTGTAGTGAGGAATGTCATCTGGGAAGTTGTGTTCAAGCTTGCTCCCAGGAATACAATCTGTTGGCAGGGTAATAGGTGTGATTTCTTCTCATTGATGGTGTATCCCTGTGAAATCAAAAGTCTCTTTACAAATGCCAGGTGCTGTAATAGCAAGTCTTGACTCTGCCTGAATCAGGCAATCGTCCAAATATGGGTAAATCTGAATATTGCTCTGTCTGCAAAATGCAATGGCTGGAGCTACGCACTTTGTGAACACCCTGGGTGCAGTAGATACGCCAAAGAGAAGTACAGTGCATGGAGCCTGCCCTGAAGCGTAGGTATTTCCTGCAAGATTCCCTGATTGGGATGTGCATATACGCTGCTTTTAAATCTAGGGTTGCCAGCCAGGCATCCTTGGCTAGCATAGAAAGAAGCTGTTGAAGAGTTAGCATTTTGAATTTTGGAACCACCAGAAAAGTGTTTTGGCTAGGCAGGTCCAGGATAGGACGCCAGGAGTTTACTTTTCTGGGAACCAGGAACAGTCTTGAATAGAAACCTTGTCCCCTTTGTTCTGCTGGGACAGGTTGAATAGCCTTGATGCTGAGGAGAGACAGCACTTGTTTTTGGGCCTCCACCCACTAGTTTGGGGGGAGGTCTGGCCATCCAATTAGGGGACTGAGCAGACCTGGAAGGAACTGGAAAGGGCCAGTTCTTTGAAGACCAATGCCTACAGAATCTAGGTGGCTGTACTCGTAAGAAATCTTTAACAGTTTGCATAGATTTAGCTTTTTCCTCCATTCTTTTAAGGACATCTTCTGCTTTGTTGCCAAAAAGGCACTCTTGGTTTAAGTGTGCATCCAGTAATTTGGCTTCACCATGATCTGGCAAGTTTTGTTCCTTAAGCCAAACATGCCTTCTAAGTACAGACCCAGTGACAGCAGCCCTGCAAGATGCTTCTAAAGCATCAAAACCACATTGCAAAGTATGTTTCCCAACTTGGTCAGCAAAATGCATTAACTCTTGTAAATCTTTGTGTTCAGCACAGTCATGAATCAACATCATTTTCTGTTTAATTAGTCCCATAATATTTTGCTGATACTTTAACATATGAAACTGCCAATTTAAAGCTCTAATGGCCAGAATAGCAGAGGTGTATACCTTCTTACCCCATCTGTCTAAAGCCCTAGAATCCCTGTCAGAAGGGGTAGGATTTTTGGCAGTAGTAGCCTTAATGCTTTTAGGTCCTTGGGAAATGGTCTCTGGATCCGCAGTAGGATTCTTGAAGAGGAATTTGTGAGAGTCGGGTACTCTGTAGTACCTGTCAGGTTTCCTGGGAGCAGGGGGCAAAGTGTCTGGGGTAAGGCCGGATTCCAATAAAACATCATCTACAATCTCCAGAACAGGAGGGATAGTTAGAGGCCTGTGCTGAGGCAGGTTTAAGAATTCCCTTAGTCTCTTTTTGGACTGAGAACAGTCCTGGCTTTCCCAGCGGAAATGTTCCCTAAGGGTATGCAAGGTATCACCAAAAGAGAAATCTTCTGGAGAGGAAGCAGAGGGAATGGAATCCACTGCATCAGAATCCTCATAAGTAGATAAGGGTAAATCCTGGTAAGTCAGAAGGAATAGAGATATCAGATTCCTGATCACAAGAATCAGAAGGAAATTCAGTTCTAGGTCTCTTAGAGGGGGAAGGCTGGCTTCCCCTAATTAAGGTAATAAGGTCTTCAGCCATTCTAATTATTTGTTTTTGTGACATGTTGGCCTGAGAATGCGCTTTGGTCGTCGGTTTTCTAGGCATAGTGCGAGCTTTAGGTCTGAGGAATTCGGTATTTTTAGCTTGAAACGAAGTCATCGGTTTGATATGAAAATCCGTAGGCCTGAATACACCCTCAGAAGCCAGTGCCTGCACAGTGGTAGAGACATCCGCAGGTTCCATAGTCGAAGAAGCATCTCGCAGCATACCAGACTCCGAATGGGTCTCAGCAGAGGCCTGCAAATCTGTAGAAGCGGGTATCAGGGGCTGCGAAAGTGCCTCACTGAGTACCAGCGAACTGGCGACTTGCTTAATAGAAGCATTGTTGGCAGTTTTGGCCTATGCAGTCTGTCTTTGTCTTTATCCTTAGGTTTTTTCGGAAGATCGGTTTCAGATAGCTTAACAAAACCATTTCGGAGTACAGAGATAGAGAATGAAAGTATTTAGCTACAAAAATAGTCCAACGACAAATAGTTTGGGTGTTGAACAAGGCACAAAACTGACAGCGAGGGACGTCGTGGTCTGGGCCTAAACACAGTAAGAATTAAAATCTCTATGAGGTATTTGCTTTCCACAGGCAAGACAATTGTAAATTTTTTCTGACATCGGTTAGAGCAAGAAAAAAGGATCCCCAACAGGGTAGTTATCTTTTTGAAGACTTCAGGTCTGAAACTCAAAAACGAAAATTTCAGGAGTCTGCCGACCGGCACTTGCGAACTGCTTCTGCTTCGGGCACCACACAGCAAGAAAGACTGATGTAATGGCATCAGCTGCATGTTTTATACCCATGACGACCCGATGTCATGGAATAAGCAACAGCATCTGATGCAGAAATCCCAAGACTCTGGTATTCAGGCCGGCTGAGGGCTACCTGCAGGCAGTTAACCCAAATGTGATGACTGCAACAGTGAACAGTGAAACACGAAGAACATCAGTAATTTCTTTAGGAACGCAACGTCTACTATGTTCCACCCCTTCATAGTTTTTTTTTTTTTTTGCAGTCTGAAGCAACTGTTGTTCCTAATATATGTTGCGAATAATTTCCTTACTAACGTTCTAATTGTTGAATCATTACTCCAGTCTGTTTCTGGTAAATTTAAGTCCCCAGCTATTATTATTCTTCCCTCCTGTGTTTCATGCAACAAATGTATGAATTCCTCCAGGTCATTTGCACGTGACTTTGGTGGTGTATACACTCCAACAATTGTTACATGTTCTAGGGTTGTCTTTGTCACAGTTACGCACTCTACAGTATTGGTATTATCACCGAACATGTAATAATCACAGGTCTTATAACCATCTTTAATCCCTGTCATAACACCTCCTCCTGACTTTTTGTTAGAATGTCTGTTACAGTAAAAACATTTACACCCTGACAGAACTAGTTTCCAGTCACTGTTCTTTAACCATGTTTCACAAACAATAACATCAATCTTGTGGGAACATAGCAAATTTTCCAATAAAAAAAAAAAAAAAACATTATTATCAATGTCCCTAGCATTAACAACCATCAGAGATGCATCAAATGTTGCTATCTGTAACTGTTAATGGTTCAACTTGGCAAAAATCCTGCCTAGTGTTTGTCAAATATTGCAAAATATCTGCTGCAAAAATTCTCTTCCCTGATCTTGACAAATGCAAGCCATCCTGTCTGAACACGTGTACCCAAAACTAGGCTTGGATGCTCTACACATTTCCATTTTTTAAAAAAGGACATTTTTTTCCATGTAGGTATTTACCCAAAAAAATCTTTTCATTCACAGTAACCTGACTATCCTTCCTATAGGTGATTTGTGAAAAAATACACCCAAACACCAGTACAAGCTCTACTACCCAAGAGGGCTGTCAGTTTCCTACCAACAGTCAGAGAATCCTTGCGGATGACATTTGTACTGACATGATCCATACTTCTTTACATTAAGGCATTCCAAGGCCTGTCTCACATCTTCTATTTTTGTCAAGCATAACATGTTCATCTTCTCTGAAAATATAAGTATCAGTTCCTCTAATAACTGAATCACCAATTACAAGAATATCTTTGATCGCCAGCTCTGAAGAATCTTCAGCTTCTGATACAGTAATATCTGCTCTATCGATTGTTAGAAAGGATAGATCTTCATCACCATTAATCTTATTAATCCCACCGTTTTCATTGCGTCTTAAATTCTCATCCAGCTGGTATTGTAAATCCACAGCTTGAGCCATGTAGTCAATGTCTTTCTCTTCTTTTTTTTCCGTACAGTACTGTTCTTCAATCCTTCCACGTTCAGTTTTGATTTCTTCCTTTTCACCTGCCCCTTGCCTCTTTTTCCTACCTTCTTTTTTTGGAAAAATGATGCCTTTTGCTGTAGACTGAAGGTTTTCATATAGAAAAATACTATCATTCCTTGTAACCTGTGTCTTAGAAAACACAGCAGTGTCCGTTTTAGTAAGTATTTTAAGTATTCTCTTTTCTTTACAGTCATTAATCAGTTTCTTTTTTTCATTATTTGTTGTGAATTTCTTCCTTTCTTTTTTTGTTTCTTTCTAAACAAACCGGATCCTCAGACTGCTGAATACTTGCATCCAGAATACCAAAAACTGGTGCTATAAGAATTCATAGGCATAGGGAACAGCTGTTTAGCAGATTGTTTTCTCAGTCTGGAGGGACTGGAGGCATTATCTTGTGAGGAGGAGGATGAATTTGCAGTGTCAGTATTCCGCTCTATTCTTTTAATCCACTGAGGAGGGTCTGGAGAAAAGGGGTCTTCCAGGTAAAACAATGTTCTTCTTTACAATTGTCTTTCTCACTGAGTTATCTCAGGGGTAAAGTGAGATTTTAGAAAAGTCACTGCCAAAATCAAGGGTGAGAGGGGAATTTTTACTTAATTGCCCCATTTTATACATAGCACTGCAGGATATTTAACTCATTATATTGGAGTGACGTCTCCAAGTGCATCTGCAATTAACTCCTACTGACGCCTCTAGGCGTCAAATATTGCTCGTTTATATTTGCATCAATAATTCAAAAACCATGCTATGTACAAGGTTTTAAAAGATTTCATGTTAAAATTTACACAGTAGCAAACTCAAGTGCATTAATATTTGACATATGTCTACTGCAGGTAAATAGATATTAACTGTTTTTATGATATTAATTTATATAGACATAATTTTCACCTTTTTCTAAATATCTCATCAAGTAACACAGACAGAACTCCTTAGGATCATATGAATGCTCTCAGCTAGATTAATAAAATGCTGTATGTGTGTAACTTGAGTGGTTGCCAAGATACAAGTTGTTTACAAAATATTACAAATGTAATAGTGTGTTGACTGTGACTTATACAATTCATTTTAAGACCTAGAACCTAAAGAGTACTACCATTATAAAAATAGTTTGTGCTTTTATATTTATTTCATAACCATCATGGTTCCACATATGTGAACATTCGTTTAAAATGGGAGGACAATTTAATTCTGTCAAAAGGCTTAGGCTCCACCCATTGGAAGTTACAGTACAAACTTGCTGAGCTCCACTGGAGTGAATGAGTTAAGATGTGTAGGCAGTCTCTTTTTTTTTTTTTTAGCAGAGATGACGAACCAAGACAAGGGCCTTTTGAGCTAGACTGTTTTTTTCTGGAGAAATACTGCTAAAGGGAAACCTTTGACTGCAGATTAAAAATGCTTTTCTTTCTTTTGCAGAGGCCAAGAAATGATGATAGTCACCCTTAACAATCTAAAAATAATTTTTCTAGAGGGTGACCTGAAGCATTTTTTTGGTTTTAAGGAGCAGTGTGCTGTATCTATTGTGATTGGAGAAGCCATTGAGATGTATAATGCCTTCATAAAATATTTCTTACAAATAAAAACACGCATTTACTTTAATATCGTTTAACACATACAACAGTCACTGAAAATACTCTCTCCACGTTAAAATATCCCTGAGTACACACTACACAAACTGCTTTACTATATACAGCATGCAATTTATATTATGAAATGTTTTGTACAAACAATAAGATTAAATACTGATTTACTTACAAATACTTTTTCCCTTTTAGTGTCCTTCTAATCATCGACATAAATGGGGTATATGCATTACAGTCCAACCACAAGTTTAACAAAGTCCAGTCTTTCAGGCACTTTTCTTCCAAAGCCATATTTCACACATAAGCGACTGATGTTTTAGTCTTCTCTGTATTCACTAATTTCAGTGTTGCTGGTCTTCTTCCTGATTGTCTCCATCTCCCAGTAACAGACTCTAGTTCAAGTCTAAGGTAGTCTTGATTCTTCTAGTCAACTCCTGTGCTTTTTTCTGATCTCAAACATTTTCCTTTGGAACATTGTTAAGGGTTTCACTGGTAAAGTCTCTCTGAGCTTTATTGTCAACAGAATGAGAAGCAGAGCCCCTTTCTGTTTGCTGGCTCACTTTTTGTTAGATCAGCATTTTTTTATTTCCTCCTTAGCTTGTTCTGCATCCAAAAATGTCTTTGATCTTCCAGAAAAAAACATTCTGAAGATCGCTGGATACAGCAGCTTGAATCTCACTCCTTCCTCTTGACATTCCCTGATTGCCGGGATAAATTTTCTTCCCTTCTGCTTGGTGTACAGTAAATAATTTTCCACAAACACTCTGCTGTCTCCAATTTTTAATACTTTTCCCTTCTGCCATTTTGTTTTCAGGATTAATTCCTTCTGCTGGACATGACGATATCTTTACTAATACAGGTCTTAGGTGCTTTTTAATGGCCAGGTTTGCAGCATACAACTGATATCCCCTTTCAATGAACAAATCCTGCTGTGGAATATCAGTCCAGTTGCTTATTTGTACTTTCATAAAATTACTAGTCTGTTCCTTCCAGTTTCTCTGGTACAGCAGAAAATCTTAGGTTTTCTCCGAGCGCTCTATCGTCTAAATATTTTTTTTAAACAGCTCTTCTTGAGAAATCGCATACTAAGCCAGCTTTTTCTTTATTTAATACTTTTTTGCAGTTTTATCAATTCATCTGAGTAGCTAATTGAAGCTACTTCTATTTTTCCCAGGCTTTTGTTATTTGAGTTTATATACTCCAACTTTTCATTTGTTTTAATCACCACTGATAGCATCAGAGTTTGTTTTCCTCGAAAATTACTGGGAGCAATCTCTTGCATCAAAGCTGAAGTTTGAACTGGTTTTTGTTGAATAGCTGGAATTTTTTCCCAGCCAGTGTTTTCTCTTGAACTTTTCTTGTTAATTTTCTTTGAGGCTTTCTAAATTTCCTTTTTGCTGGCATCCAGGCAGTGTAATTACTAGTCAGCAACTGAATTTTACTCAAGTTGACAACAACACAGGCTGTTATTTCTCAGTTTATTTTTTCATGTTGGGAGAGATGAAATTAAGCTGTTGATCAGTGTGCAGCTATCTTAGAAGTCCTACTGCAGGACTGTATGCTAACCAAAATAAGCATGGTGTTGGGAGAGACCTGCAAAAGGGCTGGTGCAGGCTTCATACTTTACTCCATAATGGCATGATTCTGTATGATCATCTTAACTTCCCAAAAGACAAACACCCACTAAAGACGTGCACACACAATGAAGCATGAACTTCAGCATGAGAAAAACACATAGACCATTCTTCACAAGGCCTGGCTAGTCTATTCAGCTCTGACTTTTGAAGCAAATAGGACATCCCCAGGCCTAAGGCCCAAGTACCCCAATTTGTCAACTAATAACTCCTAGCATTATTCTCAAGTTTCTTGTTGTTCAACCAAGGAATCATCTAGAAATGGGGCAGCACAAAAAACTTCAGGATGCACCTCTACCATGAAAACACAGTTGAGAAACTCCTCTAATCCCAAGTTCCTTAACCAATACCAAGAACCAGTTTGAGTTCAAGCATTCTCTAGTCAGGGGCAAGCTTACCAACTGAAAGGTTAAGGAGGGCTGGCTAAAAAACAAACTTCCTTCAAGAAGGTTCATGCATGGACCTGGCCACTGTGTGCTTGTCCTGGTAATGTACCAACATACTCCTGTAGCTGGAGATAACCCCACACATAGGCATCCATGAGGACGGCTCAACTGCCACCATCTTTGTTAATAAGCAAGCAAATTTACCACCTTTGTTGCAGAGTTGAAAGGCTGAAGAGGAGGTACTTACAGGAGTTGTCAATACTGCGGTTTGACGGCTGTACATTTACTATGATGCTTTTGAATTCAAACACAGGATTTTGCCAGTGACATCAAGTACTAAGAACTAAACTGTAAAAGTGGTAAAAATAAGTGAAAGTTTCTTGGGGCAAGCATGCTTATGTATTAGTTGTAAAGCTGCATTACTTCATGATTATGAGTCAACCATGCACACAGATGTCAAACACTGGATTTTGCAGAAAAAAATGCCAAATTCCAACTGGTGGTAAAGAATTAACAACAAAAGGATCAATCTCAAGGATCACTGCAGTTAGGCTCTAAGATTCTGTTTAAGGCATACAAGGCAAAGAGTTCAATACTTCTAAGACAAATGTCTCATCTTCAAAGCAACACCAAACCATCTTTTGCATGATCACCATGCATCACTGCTGATGAAAGGCACAGCTATTTGAAAAATCTTAAGTACATTTTTTGTTTCGTTTTAGCAAACAATTGGCTTCATTAGAATAGTTAAGTTCTTTTTACAGGGAAATCAGAATGAAAAGTGATTGTGTTGCACAATATGCAGACAGCAGAAAATGGAATTCAAACCTAGACCTCCTGACCTCCAGTCTGCAGCCTGACAGTTTAATTCACTGAGTCATATTTAAATGCAAGGTTTCGTTAGTAATCATTGAAGTCTGAGGAAGCGTTGTAGATCAACGTGAAAGTGCTTACTTTATGGATCCTTTCTGAATAAACCGTGAAGTGAATACCGTGGTTTGGACTATTCTTCTGCTTTGGCGTACCACTTGTTTTTTATCTTCATTTGACTGTCTTACAAAGTGAGTACCTTGCTTGGTGGCATGTATTTTTTATTTTTTGTTCTTAAAATATAAAAGCTGTTGACAGACAAGTGGCTGCGCATTAGCTAGTGCTAGCATCAAAGGTCTGTCTGCAGATACCAATCTTAGACTTTTATAAAATAAAAATGGCATTTTACTGGCCAAAAATTAATAATGTTATGGTCAAAGGATGGTGATCTCAGTAAGTGTATTAGATCCAAAATATTGTGGGAAAATTGTTCCCGTTCAAGAGCTTTCCAAGGTTGTACAAGAGGGTGCAGCATACTGCTGCTTTGTGATACCGCAGAATCCATGCAAATTATGCATATAATATTTTTCACAATATTTCAAAACAATCTCGATTTATTAAATCATGCATGTCAGATGGCAAGTATGAGTGGCAATATTGTGTGTCTTCATGTTTTGTATAAGATGGCACAGTTTGTTCACCTGTAGGTCACACAGACTTCAAGAAATTAATGCAGTTGCAAAAATGTAGCCAACAGTTGTAAACTGCTTAATCAAAAAAGCATTTACATCCCAGAATGTCTTTCACATTACCCACCATATTTTAATGACTACTGCTTGCATATACAACCATTCCTTTTTTGTAACTTCAGTGCATCCCATGCATGCTTAGCAACTCATGTCGGCTTGTAGATGCCACCTTACTGCCTGAGTTTTAGGTATACATCTATACAAAGACTTCAGAAATTACATTTTGAAAACATAAGTATACTCATTTCAGGAGTAAAGGGAAGTCTTTTATAAAGATTAGTATACAGGATGTGGTGGTGCTGCAGTAGCGTTGTCGCCTCACAGCAAGACGTTGTGCCGTTCGATTCTCAGCTAGAGCGTCTTCTGTGTGGAAACATGCGTGAATGGGCATACCTTCGTTGAAGGTTGTGCGTCAGGGCTGGCAAACTCAGCACGTAAAAAATCTACTGCCGTGGCGACCCCTAACCGGGAAAAGCCGAAAAACACAAACAAGTATACAGGAAGGGCTGCCTGAGGCAGGACAACCCATATGTCAGGACTGCAGTTGCATCCTTGAAGGATATCACAAACAAGTATACAGGATGCTTAGGATCTCTGCTTTCCTAACAACTGCATTCTCACAGGAAGCAATGAATTTTAAATAAGAATCAATCACATCTACTCATGCATTTGAGCATAGGCACATGACAGTAAAAAATGTAAACAATAACATTCTAAAACCTATCAAGAAAAAATATACAAGCATGCAAAATACTGATTAAATGCATAAATATATCAAAAGTAATCACCCACTGTACATTAGCCAACTGAATTTATGTACTAGGAGTTCCTGTTTCAGTGACAGTCAGCTGACGCAACCAAATACAGCAGAAGCAACAATTAAAACATACATCGTAGGTTGCATTTCTCGGTTACAGATATCCGCAAGTAATCGTGCTGGCGTCCAAAACCATCAGTCAGGAAGGCAGAGAAAGGAAGTGCATGTTTCAGAAAACTTTTTCTGTCCACATTCATCTCATCCTGAAAAGTACACAAACAATAAAAAGTGAAATGAGAGAACTTTGTGCTGTTAAAAGTACGCTTATTAACACATGGTTTTGTTCCTCAATCCATACATTTTCTGGAGACATTTCCATAGGTGTGATCCAATCACGACCAAATACGCACAACTCATGCTTTACAAAATATCAAGACAGCAATGTATTCTTCTAATCTTTACAGTATACTTTGCAAACAAAATGCAATTTACTTTAAGATACAGACAGGGTCTGTGAAGTTATTACCATTTTTTACATGAGGCAGTGTAGCATAATGGTTCATCAAAAACATCCTCTGCAGAAGAACTCAAGCTATACAACTCACAGTTTTGCACAGACTGACCGAAACAGTAACAGTTAAATGACTGTCATTATACAAGTCAAAACCCAATGCTAAAAATATAGACAAGAAGTAGATTCATCATGAAGAAAGGCACTGTATCACATCCCAAATTACCAAGAGAGTCCTATCTTACAAAATATTCATAGCCACATGACCAAATTCTCAAGTTAAAATCCAGGTGCAATGCAAAACAAACTCACCAATGGCACAAGCAAAATATTACAATGTAACAAATCAAATGACTGAAAGGTGGGCTCAGTAACAGAAAGAGAAACTTCTAGCTTGACTGAAGTCATCTGTGGTTCACTATACTGTGAAACACTATTCAGGTACAGTGGTCCTGCTCAGAAGTTTCTTATAGTGCATGGAGCACCCAATTATGGTCCAAAAATGTGGGGGGGGGGGGGACAACAAGTCTACTAAGCACCTTTCTGAAGTTAGAAAAATGACTGACAAACATTTCTGAAAACACTCCTTTGTGCTGATAATTCCTTAACTGGGGTCAGTACTGGCTAGAAGAGAACAAGGACAGAAGGTAAAACGTTTTTTTAAAATAGAACATCAATTAGTCGCACAAACAAAAAAGTGTGGCATACTGAAGGGTCTAACTGCTTTCAAAGCAATTACTACTGCAAAGGAATATACAGTGCTGTCAAACAGACTGAAAGCTAGTAAAACATTTCCAAGTTCCTACATTTTCCCCGGTACAATTTCTTCAAGTCTTTTGAGTTTCTATTACCATGATGGGAATGGACCCCATTCCTAAGTCAGGGTATGATTAAAGTTCATAAAACTGGTATTGTTTCACTCTTTAATATTAGCCGAAGGTGATCTTTGCAGTACCCACAGTGTGCCCAGAAGAGACTCCTTCTGCAATTCATATGGAATTACATGTATTGGTAACATATCTAAACACTGTAAATTCTTTATTAGAACCTGTTGCTTCTACTACTACTGGAACTGTCTGGGTATCTTTCTTCACATTACTCTCATTTCTGCCTGCAAATCCTACTCTTTTATAATGTTGTCTCTCTCTTTCTCTCTGTCTCTTTCTACATAAACACACTTAACTACTGGGTGTAGCAAGTTCAATGATCAATGCTATTTGTTTTTCCTGGACTACTATATCTGGTTTTCTCCTATCTATTTTTTGAACTGTTGGTTATGGGCGATCCCATGTGACAAACCTTTATAATTCTCCACAATGCTTTGTAGTTTCCAATGCTGCTCAACTACTTCAATATTGTAGTGTTAGCACAATCCTACTGAGCATTTCAGTATAAAGGTCCTCTACCATGTGTATCACACCCAGCAACAAAATGTGTCACTCTTTCCAGTTTTTTTATTTTTTATTTATTTTTTTTATACAGAACCTGAATTTGTGCATTTCTCCCACATGTTCAAAGGACTTTGTAAACCAATGTGAACACCATCCACTATACTGGGTTGCCATTATTAACCTTTCATTTTTTGGTTTCAATTTACCACTCTTAAACCATTCCTATTTCAAACCCTGACTGATGTGAGGCTGTTCCAGGAGATCTCTGTACTTGGCACAATATTTATGCCTTCTTCACTTTTTCTTCCCTCTTATCTGAGCCTTCACTTTATATTATTTTCTTTTGGGGGGGCAGGGCACATTCAGTTGCTGCATGCTTTTTTTCTACTTCTGGTTTACTTCCATTACAGCTTGATAT
This sequence comes from Protopterus annectens, assembly GCF_019279795.1. Lineage (NCBI taxonomy): Eukaryota > Metazoa > Chordata > Ceratodontiformes > Protopteridae > Protopterus > Protopterus annectens. The sequence continues at coordinate 1,843,944,491 of NC_056726.1, read as the reverse complement.
GATATGCTTTTGCTAAACTAAGCAAGGAGGTTAACTTCGACTTCGCCTCATGTTTTTAAACTTTCACCACGTTTGGATCTGGTGAAGTCAGCAGACATGTATGCAGTCCCAAGACTGCAGATCGATCTATCTTCTTCTTCTTCTTCATTCAGCTTTTCCCGGTTAGGGGTCACCACAGCAGATCATCTGTCCGTTCATGATTGGCAGTGGAGTTTTACAGTGTTGATTTGCCAGCCCGGCGCCCAACCTTCCACAGAAGGCACACACATGCACGCACTCACGCCTAGGGCCAATTTAGAGTGTCCAATCCACCTCCAACATGTCTATGGGATGTGGGAGGAAACCAGAGCCCCCGGAGGAAACCAACGCGACCACAGGGAGGAAATGCAGACTCTGCACAGAAGGCACCCCAGCTGAGGATCGAACTGGAGAGCCTCTTGCTGTGAAGTGGCAACACTAACCGCTGCACCACCGTGGCCACCCCCAAGACTGCAGATCTATACATATGACTAATTTTGAGGAGAAAACAACAAAACAGCCAGCACTCAACTGGAGCAAATATCTAGTTTTAATGTACAAAAACAGACCGGTTTCGGCCTGCAGGCCTTTTTCTGGCATTGAAAATGGCCTGCGGGCTGAAACCAGTCTGTTTTTGTACATTAAAACTAGATATTTGCTCCAGTTGAGTGCTGGCTGTTTTGTGGTTTTTTGACTTTGCTTTTTGAGCCTGTGCACCTGCTGTCCCTGCAGAGGTTTTGGTTTGGGGATAATTTTGAGGAGACCCATACTAACTTCAGAACGATTAATATAATATACTCTGACTTTTATATATCAAATGATGAGCATGAAACTGAAATCTTACTTTCCTGTCCAGCTGATGCAATACCTTTTGGGGCTAATCAATCACCCAAAATTTAAGTTAGAACAGTAACAGCAAATCAGTTTATACCTTGGACTTCATTCCTAGATGTCAAGGCAGTTTTCAGTATTAATTTTAGTTTTCGACAGTACTCCTTACTGAGCTTTATTCGCATTTGGTTCATGCTCTACTGCTGATCTTTCATCATTTCCAAAATATTTTTTAAATCCCTCCTGCTCAAGTTTCTTTACATCATATTCCTGTCCCAAATTGATATTTTCTTGGTGCTGTAAGTTTTCTGCTTTAAAATGTTGCTTTGGCACATTTATCAAGACCAAATGACATTCTTACATCATCTGAGAAAGTTCAACCACTTTGCAGCTGTCAACTCCTCATACGATGAACTATACAGTTTTAAGTCATCCATAAAAAGTAGAAGAGAAGTCTTTAAACAAGGTTGTTTTCTGTGAGTCAAACTGGAACCATGTCCTAATGGGTTAAGGGCAAAACAAAACAAAGAATCACCACGGAATATCCCCCTTTAAGTTGTTATCCCTGGCATAATAACTGGCATAATAACTGCCCTTTGTCATGGTTTAGCTGCAAAGTGGTTTGCCACTATGTTATGGGTGCTGTAATGTAATACATCAATGTAGGGCATATCTTATACATCTGTAAACATTTCTATATCCGTGAATGTACTGTCAAATGCTTTTTTGTAATCTTTCCAGACAATAATTAGAGTCTTTCCTTTTTACATTTCTCCATTATGGTTTTATTTAGCAGCAAATGCCCTCACTTCCATTTGACTTTCTTTTATTACCCTACTGATCTATTGCCATAATTTACTTTTTTTAATGACTATAAACACACTCAGCATCAATTACAGTATATAATTTGTATATCACTGGAAGACAAGTTATTGGTCTATAGTTTTTTAGGATGGCTTGCAGGTTAATTCTTAAGGAGTATCGTTTTCCTGTTATTAACCAGGTTTGTGTCTGCCTCATGACATGCATATACATAATTTACACTCAGGGCTAAATCATTGTGCAATGATATTAATACTTTTAGCCAAAAGGTAGGTATTGCATCTGGGTCTACATTAGAACTCCTTACTTTTTCTTTTTCTATACATTCAGTATCTTTATTATGTTCCACAGGGTCTTCATCAATATTTCTGCAAAATTTGTCTATTTCTTCTTTTTTGGTGGGGTTTCTATTCCTTTTGCTTTGTTTCCAAGTTCTCTATAAAATGTTTTTGGGTCATCAATTAATTGCTTATTTTGTACGGTTTCTTTATATTTATCTACATATTTTCTAAATTATATTGCCTGTGCTGACATTTTGTTTATTTGCAATATTGCATGATAAAACCCTGGTCTGTTTTCATATTCTGCATTGCTTCTATATCCACGTATTTTTGATGATCCGTTCCCTCTTCTACATTCTTCTAATAGTGATATTTCTTGCCTTAACTGCTTTACAGTTTTCTCTATTCAGTGCTTCAATGACAGAATACTGTTTCTTCCCTTCTTTTCCCTTATTGCTCAAATGTTGTTCTGGTAAGACTGTTGGTTATTAATTTAGCTGCACAGTAATATGTCCTATTTATTTATGTTACATCACAATAATTTCTCTTAACAGTCCTAATTACTGTGTTCATCTGCTTTACCAAACTTCTAACATTTTGGGTCTTATTTACTTTCTGTAATCTATTTTGTTCATCAATCATAATAGGTCTATCCATCTCTATTAAATCTAGGAGCGCTTTCCTTAGATACTGTCACCCTAGGAGAAAATTACCTTCTTTGCTCTCCATTTCCCGCAAGTATTCTACAGAAAGTTACAGGGCATCTTCCTGTGACTTGTCCTCTTCAGATGCACCCTGCTTGATCTGTTGCTCATTCATATGGGAAATCATTGGCCTATTACTTTGTAACATTACCCGTTTCAAAGGTTCCACAGTTTCCTCCTCCTTCCTTGCTGTACAACTTCAAATGAACTTTTGTGCCGGTCTCATACAGAAGACTTCAGAGCATCACCATGTGGTAATTCTTCAGATACCTCCTTCTCCACTTGCTGCTCCTTAATCTGAGGACTCATTGTTTTATCTGTTTTGCCAAAGGGAATAATAATGTATTTTTTTGCATTTAGATTTAGACCATGGCTTTGGTACCAATCATTTGTTTGTGTAGCCCTTCCTGTAAAATGTTGATATCCTTGGTGGACTAAATGATTGCTCCCAATTTGCAAACATCAGTGAACTTGGTGAGCCAAAGGCCGTCTACTTTGGCCTGGACTTTTGAGAAACAGATGCCAAACATTAAGTGCCCCAGCACTGATCCGTGTTACTCTACTGGTGGTGGGTCTACTTGTGGAGGTGGAATCACTAATTTTGACAGACTGTGTTCTGTCGGTAAGCCAACTGGCTACCCATCTAGTAATTTAAGGGTTAATCCTTATCTGTGAGAGTTTCTCAATGATGCCAGAGTGGGGAATTGTGTTAAAAGCCTTGACAAAGTTGATACAGGTTGTGTGCACTGTCTTACCTTCGCCAAGGGCTTGGTGACATTCTCAAAGAAGTCTACCAGGTTTAATAAGCATGATCTACATTTAATGAAACCAACCTGGGTTGGGTCCAGCATTTGGAGGTCGCCTCTGTCCTTGTTAAGTTCCATGATAATTTTTCCATAGCCTTGCAGATGAGACTGGTTAGACTTGTGGGTCTCCCTTTTGTGCAGCGGGATTACTGTTGCTGTTCTCCATTCTGCATGAATACAGACAGTTCTCAAGCTATGATTAAAGAGAAAGCCAAGTGAGTCCACTAGGTCTTGTTTTAGATTGTTTAGTAAACAACCTGGGATATTATCTGGTTCCACTGAAGCAATGTTTTTGGCCTTGGTGAGTGCAGACATGACCTGTTCTCTACAGATACTAGGCAGAGGGCTGGTGTTGGGTATGCTTTGGGATATGGTAGGTGGGGATAGGGGGTGAAGTCTGCACTGTATCTGTTGGCTAGCAGGTTGGTGATATCTTCTGGTGTAGCATGAATGATCCTATCTACAACTAATATGGCACATAGGCATTCCCTTTTAGATTTCGGATGTAGTTAAAGAATGCCTTATGATTATCCTTGGCTAGGGATGCAATTTTAGTTTCGTAATTTGCTTTAGAAGACTTTACAAGATTTCTGATTTTCCTGTTTAGGCTTAGGAGGGAAATCTTCCTCTGCAGAGTGATATCTCTCTTGCTTCTGGACAACAGTTTCTTCCTCTTGTTATATAATCTGTTTATACCTGAAGTCCACCACAGAGGCTTATTTTTACGGGAAGACCTGGTTTTAATCCGGTCAGGTACAGCAGAGTTTATGCAGTCGCTTAAGTGTTTGTTCAGGACATTTGCATACACTTCTGCATAGTGATCACTGGTGTCTGCGATTGTGGGTGGTATGAAGCTTTTTATACCATTGCTTACTATGCTGTAGTTAGCTTTGGTAAAGTAAACATTTTTTGTTCCTGTGAGGGTGTCAGTTCCAGTAGTTACTTCAAACAAGATTGATTTGTGGTGTGACCTAAACAGGGAGGGCATCACACAAGGGAAAGTACAGTGACCCCCCCCCCCCAATGTTGGCGAGTACTACGTCTAGAACATTAGAGCCCCTAGTGGGGATGCAGGCTATCTGTTCCAGAGCATTTGTGTTAAAGTCCAGGAACCTCTGGGCGAGTGTGTTTTTGCTCACGTATGCCCCCCAGTCTATGGAAGGATAGTTGAAATCTCCCATGACTAAAGTGTTGGGCTTTATGGCGAGGGATTTCAGTAAATCATGGTAGGTGGTGTGCTTATCCTGGTTCATGGTGGGGAGTCTATAGCTAGCAATGATATGGTATGGTACTTTCCCAATAGTTAACTGGACATGGAGAACTTAGAGACTAGTCAAACCACATGACTGTCTTAGGTTCATAGGTTCATACTAGGCTATCTGCCCTAGGGCATTTATAAGCCTAGCCAGAATGTGTTTGGCTTTCGCCACCCATTTTAAATTTATTTTGCTATGCCCTTTTTCAAGGTTAGTATACTGTGTCTCTGTCTAACAGTGACACAGAAGTGATACCCGGGGTAAACCTACGATCTCCCATCCACTCATCAAGATTCCTCTTGAAGAGAGTCAATGAGGGACTCTGCCTAACCTGGACTGGGATTTTATTCCAGAGTGAAGGGAGCCTCTGGGTTATGAATCTGTCCCTCCAGCATGTCCTATTTATTTCAGTGCTGAGGTTCAAGTCTCTGAGCGTAGCTCGATGGGATTTGGATTTTCTGAGGTGCAGCATGTCCATTAATTCCGGGTTGGACATGGCTTTATACGTCAGGCACAGATCGCCTCTGAACAGGTGGTATGCCACTGAGTAGAGCTGGAGTTTCTTTAACCGGGCAGCATATGGCATCTGTTTGAGCCCTTTGATCCTCTTGGTGAGGTACTTTTGGGGTCTTTCCAGTTGCTGCAGGTGTCTGGTAAGGTACATCCCAAAAGGGGCATTGTACTCAATTATGGGCCTGATGAGGGATGAGTAAAGAGGCACGATGACCTCCCTGATCTAGATGTGAATCCCTTCATGATTAGGTGGGCTATATAAAATGTTTTTCTAACCACTTTGGCCACGTGGTTGTCAAATGAGAGATTGCTATCAACTTGGGTCCCCAGGTCCCTAATTACTTCTTCTGTACTTAATGGATTACCACCTATGTGGTAATTTGTGGGCACTTTGTTTTGCCAAAGGGGATGACTATACACTTTTGGCATTTAGCTTGAGGCCATGGCTCTGGCACCAGTTGTCTGTTTCTATGAGGACCTTTTGGAGGATGCTTGTGTCAGCTGGAGAGTCGATTATGGCGCCCAGTTTGCAGTCATCTGCGAACTTGGTCAGCCACAGTCCTTCCATGTTGGCCTGTACCTCCGAGAAATATATACCAAACAAGAGAGGTCCCAGGACTGAGCCTTGTGGGACACCACTTGTAACTGGTTTGGAGTCTGACATGGCTCCAGCAATTCTAACCATGTGGGTTCTGTCCTTGAGCCAGTTTGCAATCCATCTAGTGACATAGGGGTTTATATTTAAGCTGGTGAGCTTATCTATAATGCCAGAGTGGGGTATTGTATCGAAGGCTTTTGCAAGGTCCAGGTAGGCTGTGTGGACCACCTTCCCCTCGACAATGGCCTTGGTGACTGTTTCAAAGAAATCAACCAGGTTTAAGAGGCAGGATCTGCCCTTAAAGCCGAACTGGGTAAGGTCCAGTGTTTGTAGGTCCCCAATATCTTTATTTATGAGGACCATGATGATCCTTTCCATAGCTTTGCAGACCAAGCTAGTCAGGCTTATGGGGCGATAGTTTCCAGGATCCGTTGAGGCACCACCTTTATGGTGAGGGACCACTGTTGCTGTACGCCACTCTTTGGGCACATATCCTGTAGTAAGGCTGAGATTGAACAGTAGTTTTATGTTTGGGTTTAGCTCTTCTTGGAGTTCATGTAGGACGCAGCCCGGGACACCATCTGGTCCCATTGATGCTGTGTTTTTTGCTTTGGAGAGGCGGCTCTTACCTGAGCATCTGAGATGTCAGGGGGGCAGCACTCTGCTGGGATAGATATTTGCCCTTTTGGTGGGGAGGGGGGAGAGAAGTTTGCGCTGAACCAGTCAGCTAGGATGTTGGCAATGTCTGTGGGTTCGGTGTATTTTTTGTCATTTTGGACTAATTCTGAGCATATCTGGGAATTACCACCCAGGTTCCTAACATAACTAAAGAAAGCCTTGTGATTATCCTTAGTGTCCTGTGCAATTTTTCTCTCGAAGCTGGCCTTAGACAATTTTGTGTGCCCGTAGTTTTTTGCTAATAGTGATCAGTGATGCCTTCCCTTTTTGGGATTTTGCTCTATCATTTAGTAGCTTCCTCCTTCTATTGTATAGTTTGTTTATGGCTGGGGTCCACCAGACAGGACGTCTGCCTTTGGAGGATTGGGTCTTGGTTTTATTTGGGATCGCATGATCCATGCATTCCTGAAGGTGTTCATAGAATGCGTTTATATAGGATTCTGCGGTCTGGGCCGTATTTTCCACAGGCCTGGGGGCTTTGAAGGATTCCACCTCAGTTTTGAGGAGTGTGAAATTTGCTTTAGAGAAGTTTTCACTGTGGTTTTTAGGGCAGCGGGTGGAGACGGGATGTGAATATCCAGTGAGATTAGTTTATGGTCTGATCTTACCAGTGAGGGATACACTTCTGGTCTGGAGCATAGAGTCCCCATGTTGGTGATGATCAGGTCCAGTATGTTTTCCCCTCTTGTGGGAGTGGTAACAAGTTGTTCCATAGCATTTGAGTTTATAAATTCTAGGAACCTTTGGGCTAGGGTGTTGGAGCTAGAGTAATGCTCCCAGTCTATGTTTGGGTAGTTGAAGCCCAATATAATGGTGTTTGGAGAGACCTTCATATTTTCCAGTGTTCTCAGGAAGGCCGAGTGGGGTTCCTGGGTTTGGGAGGGTGGTCTGTAGCAGGCTATAAACTGGAAGGCAGTTTTACCCACTGTTAGTTGCACATGGATAGTCTCTGATGCTTCGTGCTTTGCCACCAACCTGGAGATGTGGGTATCTTTGATGAATATCGATACTCCCCCTCCTTTTGTGGTTCGGTCCAAGTTTTGGGGCCGAAAAGCATGGTATGAGGTATAACGTGGTAGGGCTGGGGTGCTCTCGGGAGCCCTGAACCAGGTTTCTGTTACTGCACAGATATTGATGTTCTCCATGCTAAGGAGAGTTTCGAGTGCATGCATCTTGAGGTTTAGACTTCTGGCGTTGAGTAGCATTACTCTTAGTTTCTTATCCCTTGTGATACCTATGGAGGTGGGTTTGTCTTTTGAGCCTTGCCTAAAAGGCACTATGGGGGTAGCAAGAGCCTTTGCCAATATCCGAAAGCCCAGGGGTGACAGGTGCAAGCCGTCCCTAGCGAAGCATCATGGCTTGTCGAGCATATCATCCCAAGCTGACAGGCATTGGATCCCCTTTGAATGACACCAGTACTTAAGCCAATTGTTGAAATTGATAATCTTGTCTTCATATTGTGGCATCATTCTTGGTGAGGGTAAGATGCTACTCAAGGTCAGGGTCATACCGGCCTGGGCTACATGCTCAGAGAGCTCCTTTATGTCTCTTTTCATGTAGTCCAGGGAGGTACGTCTCAGGTCATTCACACCAGCATGGACAATGACTGAGTCATATTTGTACTTGCCTTGGAGTGACCTGAGTGCTTGTGTTATGTGGCAGATCCTAGCGCCCGACAGGCTGCTCACCGTGACCCTCTCCTTGTTCAGCCTGGTGAGCGGGACGTCAGTGTGCCTGACGATAAAGTCACCTATTACAAGTGTATCAGGTGTGTTGTTTAGTCTTAAGGGCTGTGACTGTTTGGCACACTGGCTTTGTGAGATATGTGTTGCACGTGTTTTGTTTTGGAGTAGCGGCTGCTTGGGTGTCTGCTTTGGAGGTCTCTGCTGCTCGCAGATCTTTATTTAGAGCCTCGAGTATGTTTTGTGTGATTATGTGTTTGGTTTGCTGTCGTGGTAGGTCTATGTGAGACTGGAATTGTAGTGAGTGTGGTTTCCTTCTCCTCCTGACTGGTTATGCCAGTACTGAGTTGAGAGAACTTAGCCTCCAGTTTGGCTATATGGTTGCATCTCTCACATGTGTTGGAATTTGTTGGGAGGAGGAGAGGGTTGTCTGTGTACATGAGGCAGTTGTAGCATTGCCTCAAGATTCCCAGATTCACCAGATGGACCGGAGAGGAGATTGACAACTGACCTTTGGACATGCTAGAATAATATTGGGAATTCCTTAATAATTGAAAACCAGGGCCAGTGGGGAGTGAGGGTGTAGTGCTTTTAATTTTTAGTGCTGACTTATATAATTGCTTTAGTGAGCAAGTGCCAGGTAACTTAAGTGCAATGTGTTACAGGTAACTCAAATGCAAAAACGACAAACAGTAACTTTCTTTCAAGTGAAACAAGGAAATAAGTACAGTAAGCAATGCAGATATCACTAGTGATCCACATAAGCGCTGAGAAGCCGCGTATTAGGTGGAATTAGCGTTCCAGGGAAATAACAAGCAAACAAACAAGCATATAAACAAAGCTAGATTCAGCAGGCCTGGATCTAGTCTATGCTACAGCAAACAAGGTGTACCAATTTCAGTAAGATACAGTTCAAATATTCAGGCACTATAAACCTTTAACCAGAAATTCCCAGCTCAGAAGAGCAGAGTCCAGCCTCTTCTCCCACAAGAGTGCAGACCACAAACCTTCTTAATGTAAAATAACTGGCCTGAAGCCCAAGTGCTTAAACCAGAACTAATACACTTTAAGAATAACAGACACTGGGCTCTCAATCAGCAGTTCCCAACTTAGAAGGATGAAAGCTACCTGTCCCGCCACCATAGTGCATGCCACAAACCTTCCTAATGTAAAACAACTGGTCTGAAGCCCAAGTGCTTAATTCAAAAGACTTAGAATGATAGCTACACTTTAATCAAGTTACTACCAAGCAGTAATAAATACAATTAAATATTTTAGAGAATGCCTGGATTAGTGCTCAAGTTACACAAACAAAGCTAGATCCAGCAGGCCCGAATCCAGTCTATGCCACAGCAAACAAGGCGCACCAACTTCAGTAAGAAGCAGTTCAGATATGCATGCACTATAAGCCTTCAACCAGAAATTCCCAGCTCAGAAGGGCAGCGTCCAGCCTCTCCTCCCACAAGAGTGCAGACCACGAACCCTCTTAATGTAAAATAACCAGCATGAAAGCCCAAGTGCTTCAACCAGAATTAATACACTTTTAGAATAACAGACACTGAGCCCTCAATCAGCAGTTCCCAACCTAGAAGGATGTAAGCTACCTGTTCTGCCACTACAGTGCAGACCACAAACCCTCTCAGTGCAAAACAACTGGTCCGAAGCCCAAGTGTTTAAACCAAAAGGCTTAGAATAAGTTACACCAAGCAGTAATAAATACAATTGAGTACTTTTAAGATGATGCAAAAGTAAAAAAGTAGGTAGAAACACAAGTACAGTAAAAGCAGATGAAATTTTTTTTTTTTTTTTTTTTTCTGAACAAGTGCTGAGATCAAAGAAACAGATTTGAGTGCTGAAACTAGATAACTGGCTAGTTATAAGAAAAAAAAACTAAGCTAGAAGGCTTCCCTCCAACACAGAAGGGCTTGGGGGCTCAGAAGCCTACAAAAAGTCTATACCACTTAACAGGAAAGGCAGGAAACGAGCTTAATTTTTTTTTTTCTGTTTCCCAGATGCTCTCTTTGTACACAGTAGGAGTGCCTGAAATCAGAATATGATCTCACTGCACTCAGTTGAGTGAGCAAATGAGATGGGCCCAGGAGTAGTATCCAAACACAAATTTACAAGAGGGGCGGGCAGTTGTAAGGCCACTAAGATTAACACCAAAATAAAAACAGGGACTAACTGAAGAGCAGAGTGAAAACTTCCAGTTCAGTTAATATTCCTTCCACACAGTTAAAATAAATTTAAATACTGTATTTTTTTTTAAAAAAAAGAGCAGATAAAGGTACTTAAATTCTCTTATACGTCCAGTTGAATATAGCAAGTTCTTAGCCGGCCAAAGAGCTGGAGCCACATCCACCTTTGATTCCTTCATGCTCATTTTGAGGTCTGAAGATGTGGAAACCATTGTAGCCTTGCACGGCCGAGGTGCCCTCTGCGGTCTTGAACCATGTCTTGGTAACTGCACAGATGTTAGCATCCGCCAGGGTGAGGCGTGCTTCCAGGGAGTGCAGTTTTGTGTTTAAACTCCTAGCACTAAGCAGCACGAACCAGAGTTTGACTCAATTAGATTTTGTTACATTAGAAAATTTTTTTGTTTTATAAAGTTAAACCCTCAGGCCAATCATATATCGACTTGTACTTCCCATCTAGGATGGGTTGAACTTAGTTCTCTGCACCCACCATAATACAAAAGAACCCTTTCAATGTAAAATGGCTTTGAGCTCAAGTGCAGTAACAAACATTTTACAAAAGTAGTAAGAATTCCTACAACATCAGGAATCCTTGGAAATAAGTTCACTAACCTTCAAAAATGTTCACAACACACAAAAACTTTGAAACTCAGAAATATTTTGGCAGATTCACTCAGAATAGCTTTTACAGTACCACAGAAGGTTAGGAAATATTAGAATATTGTTAAAACAAATTAGCAGTAAAATAACAAACGGAGTTTCTTTAACAAGTGCAGGCTGAAAAATAGTGATAAGTTCAACCAAATAAATGCAACACAGAAGTGTTTAATATAACTAAAGCAAATGCAAAAAAGATGTGTGCATTTATATATATATATATATATATATATATATATATATATACACATATATATATATATATATATATATATATATATATAAATATATATATATATATAAATATATATATATATGCATATTATATATATATATATATATGCATATTATATATATGCATATTATATATATGCATATTATATATATATATATATATATATATATATATATATATATATACACACACACACATACACACATACTTATATCAGCTTTGTAGGCCAGATGATTTTAGAATTTTAGAAGCAATCCAAGTCTTGCAGTCACAGTCCAGGGACAAGGAAGATCTCTCCTTCCCAGACTGTTTAAGATATTCTACAAAAAGGTTTATTCAGTATGACTTTAAACAAAAAAACATCTGGAGGCAGTTGATGCAACAGCCACAGTAAAGCTGTAAGGCACAAAGCTTAACATTTTTATTAAATAGCTGTTTACATTATTAAACAAGTGGTCAAAGCAACCAAGATAAACTATGCTACAGTCTCGCTTTAGAGTTCCAATTTATGGTGGCCTCCCATATTCTGATCTTGATGTCAGGGCAAATCAGAATGCATCTGCAAAATCCTCCTTCTCATCCTTTTCTTCCCCCATGTTATACACACACACACACACACACACACACACACACACATATATATATATATATATATATATATATATATATATATATATATATGGGTGTTTACTAGGCTAATGGCCAGCTAGCTATGAAGGCAGAATTGCGGCAGACACTAAAAACAACCACAATGCCTTCTACAGTTATATCAAGGAATACCACGGCAATACCCAGATTTGCTCTGAGTTACTGCACAATGGTACCTCCTATAGTGAACCAACAGATACTGCCAATATACTGGCTGACAGATTCAGTGTCCAACTTTACCCCTCCCCCCCCCCCACAAAGGACCAATCACACCACCGGAAGAATACCAGGCATCCAGCATTACTGCAGCACAGGTTAAAGCTGCATTGCCCACAGCCACGAATACAGCTTCCATGGGACCCGGCAATATCCCTGGCTGTGTTCTGCATGAACTACAAAGTGAACTGGCACCACACCTGTGTGCCCTGTTCAATCACAGCCTTGCCTCACCTCAGACTTTTTCCCTACAGAATGGCGCACTGCTACAGTCATCCACCTCCATAAAGGGGGAGCGACTACAGACCCTGGAATTATCGCCCCATTAGCCTGACTAGGCTTATATGTAAGGCTATGGAGCACATCATCATGGACATAATTAACAAGGATATAGGGAATCTCCAAACTCTGTATCTCACGCAATTTGGTTTATGAAGGGTAGATCATGCCTGCTCAACCTGGTTGACTTCTTTGAGTCAGTCACCAGAGCTATGGATGAGGGTAAGGCAGTTCATACAGCCTACCTCGATCTGGCCAAGGCCTTTGATACCATTCCCCACTCAGGAATTATTGATAGACTCACCAAACTAGACATCAACCCCTATATCACTAGGTGGGCTGCAAATTGGCTCACAGATAGAACCCAAAGTGTGAAAGTAGCAGACTCCAAGTCAGACTGCTGACCAGTCACGAGTGGAGTCCCACAGGGATCGGTCCTGGGTCCTCTCCCGTTTGGTATCTACTTCTCAGAAGTCCAGGCCAACACGGAGGGACTCTGGCTGACCAAGTTCGCGGACGATTGCAACCTGGGAACCATTATTAACTCCCTAAGTGATGTAGACATCCTACAGAAAGGCCTCACCGAGAGCAGCAACTGGTGTCGAAACTATGGCCTTAAGCTTAATGCCAAAAAATGCGTCATCAATCCCTTTGGGAAAAGCTCAGTTCCCACTAACTACCAAATTGATGGCAGCCCACTGAACACAAAGCGTTATAAGAGCTCTGTGGACACAGGTTGACAACAACCTCTCCTTCGACCACCACATTACCACTGTGGTCATAAAGTCCTTCTATGTGGCACATCTTATTATCAAGGGTTTTGCATCCAGGAAGAAAGAGGTCATCATCTCTCTCTACTCTTCCCTCATTAGACCAATCATAGAGTATAATGCCCCATTTGGAGTGTACCTCACTAAACACCTCCAACAGCTGGAAAGGCCACAAAAGTACCTCACGAAGAGGATCTTAGGCCTTAAACACATGCCCTACATGGACAGACAAAAACTCCAGCTTTTCTCTGTCTCATATAGTCTACTAAAGAGGCAATCTCTGCTTGACTTACAAAGCCATGTCTGACCCAGCCCTGTTAGAAATGTTAAACCTAAAGAAATCCCAATCCAGCTGCACCACACACTCCAGGGACCTCAACCTCATTGCCACAATCAACAGAACATGCTGGAGGGACAGGTTCATAACTCAGAGACTGCCCATGCTCTGGAATAGACTTCCCATACATGTCAAGCAGAGAACCTCACTGGACCTTTTCAAGCTAAATTTTGATGAGTGGATGGGAAATAGAAAGTTCACCACAGGGATCATTCCAGTGGCTCTACTTGATAGAGGCACCAAAAACTAATGACTGCATGATACCAGGGCACTTCTATGGGCTACACTTGTACAGGCTCCAGGGCCACTGGCCTAGTACACACCTATGAACCTATGACCACAAGGGCCTTTTTAAGCCTAGCCATGCATCACAAATCTCTGACAAGTTCTGATATCCTTGATAAGTGTAAACATGGGCCTGGGAGATAAAGCATTTACAGGTTATCTGTTTGCATTAGAGACATAGTTGCCACACCAGGGATGCATTTCTGATTTCCCATCCAATTGTCCAAGTTGCACTTGAATTGGGTTAGGGAGGAACTCTGCTTCATATGGATGGGGAGCTTGTTCCATAGACAGGGTAGTCTCTGGGATACATACCTATCTCTCCAGCAGGTCCTATTTATATCACAGGCAAGGTTTAAGTCTTTAGAATGGGTAATTCTGGTAATGTTTGTTTTGTGGATATGCAGGAGGTCCATCAGAGTGGGGTCTGACAAAGCCCTGTATGCCAGGTATAGATCTCACCTTAAAAGCCTGTAGGAGACAGGGTTAGGGCCTTGAGGCAGTCTGCATGGGACATATTACGTATGCCCTGTATTCTTTTAGTGAGGAACCTCTGTGGACATTCCAGTTGTTGGACTCTTCACCAGATTGTCTTATGTTTTTCTGCACATGTGCCCAATCCATCAGAATCTGTTCTCTTTGACCTTCTCTGACATTACAGCTAATATGGCTTCTGCTCTGATGCAGTCATTTCTTTGTCTTTCCCACAGTGTGTGTATCCTACCACCAGTCTCACCCACTTCATCTCTAGCGTTCTCAACTGCTCTGCCTTTGCTGCCAAGTTTTTGTACCAGACAGAAGTATTAGTCACGCCACTATTTTGTACACCTTACTTTTCAACTTCTTTGGCATTTTTCTGTCATACGCTACCCCTGACAGGGCTGCAGCCCTCCTGATTTTAGCTTTGATCTCCTCATTCGGACTTCCTTTCTCCTTAGCTACCCCTCCCAGATACTTGATGCCATTAACCTGTCCCACTATTTTTCATTCTGTCACAATTTTCAGCTTCTTCCGACTTCCCCATTTACTGATATAACAGTCTTTTCTGTACTCACTTTCTTCCAGTGTGCCATCAGTTCTGCATTCCATTCCCATACCATTTGATCTTCCTGCTCAGAATCTGATTGTAATGCCACATTGTCTGCATATGGCAGCTTTGTTGATCTATTTCCTCTGACCAGTCTGCTAATGTAGCCCCTCACCAGTATGAACAGTAATGGTCAGAAAGGTGAATCCTGATGAACACTCACTCCCACTGGAAATCCCTCTGAGTCTAAGCACTGTTCACACTTGTGTTACCAGGTCCTTGCACATAGCCTGCACTTATTCTACCAATGTTCCTGGGATTTTGAACCATTGCAAGACTGCCTAAATCAGCTTTCTTGAGGCCTTGTCATATACTTTCTCCAAGTCTAGGAACCCCCAGATGGACTCCCTCTCCTCATCTCTAGTTTTTTTTCTCAGCTGTCTGTATCCTAATCTAAATATGAACTGCTCATCTCCAATATTACTTTCTCCTTCTCTGAGTATTCATTTATCAATCACCCTCTACAGCACGGTTATGCAGTGTAACAGGAATTTGATATCTCTGTACTGTCTGCAGTTGTTAATGACCTCTTTGTTCTTGAACACTGGCTCTGGAATATTTATTCTCCAATCATCTCGGATACACCTTTCTCTCCATACTGATAGAGGTGTACCCTCAGAAGTCATTTCTCCCCTAACTCAGTCAACATCTTTATCATATCTGCCATGACCGCATCAGAGTTTCTTGCTTTCCTGACTTTATTTTTCACATAAGCAGTGTGTTTGGTCATACATTCATTATACCCAGACTCTATATATGTATATAACATGGGGGGATGAAAATTATTTAGTTAAGATGGTTGTTTTTTCGAACTGATGGTTCATCGCAGAATGTTAAGAGTTTCTTTTGTGGGAATGCTATACAGTGGAAGTGGGATTCTGCCCCATGGGAGGTGCAGGGGGACCATGCCCCCAGCAAAAAAAGTTTTTATTTTTTAAGTATTCCAAAAGTAAAAAAGACCACAGTGGAGCGAAGCACAGACTCCTCACTCATAGACAAACAACTCTGCAATGTAAAAACGACTCTATGATGTAAAAACTGAACAAACAGCTTTAATATGGTTAGCGCTTGCACCACTGTTTAAGTGGCTTCTTCAGACCATAGACAAACGACAATAAAATACATTTCAAGAGTACTCCCTATTTAAAACTTGTCCACAGGTGCTCATAATTATCCCTACACTTCCAACTACAGATTCAAACGCTTACATTGAGCGTGGTGACATATCTGCATGATTACGACACATTTTAAAGCAACACAACATTTTCTAGCTTCATCATTTACATATACGTCAACTATGCATTGGTTTAATACATTCACTGACCCATTGCTAAGAATGAAAGGATTCCATCTACCTAAAGCAACAGATCTAATATCATTATAATGTCTAGTAAAACAATGCAAGTATTCAGTCCATTCAATGTCCGAACCCAGAATGCCACATAAGGCGCTAATTCAACTCTCACGTACATATCAAATTCTTTCATCACTCCCTTATGTATCATATCTAAAAAAACATATATACACGCAAATATGTAATTTCATTACCTTAAGGCAACAGATACAATGATCATTGCATTCCCCTATTACCAACATACAACTCTAATAAAGAATCAAATAATACATCTTTCTCATGCATCATACACTGATCATCTTAATTGAACATTATTGTACAGCTTTTATAAATCCTACTGGACATAAATGACCATCATAACACTCCACTTACATGCTTTATATGACACCCTTCTTTCAATAGTGGATACCTCTTACAGATATGCCTATCGCAACTACTAAAAAGTTACAAGGCATAACCATAGGGTGTATCATAAATGTACTATATACAGCATCCTAACAACACTACAAGACTTCAAACAACTCACCCATTCACATAATAGGGAGCCAATTGGATGTGCAACCATAGGACTATTGCTATTGGTTTTAGATGTGTCATTTTTATATACATCAAAAGTTATATGATTTGCATGCCCTAGATTTCATTGATTTTTGGTTAGATGCGGTTATAGGTATTTATTATTCATGCTTTCTAACATGATGTAAGAAGTGGAATGATGTGCATTATATTTAGTCATACTATTGATGCACTTCAATAACATGAATTCCCTATCGTAGGGAGTATGTTGTTGTGTCTTTCGGCTTTTCCCGGTTAGGGGTCGCCACAGTGGAACTCCGGTCCGCTAATGATTGGCAGTGGATTTTTACGTGCCGAGTTGCCGGCTCTGACGTACAACCTTCAACGAAGGTACGCCCATTCACGCACGTCTCCACACAAAAGACGCTCTAGCTGAGAATCGAACAGGACAACGTCTCACTGTGAGGAGACAATGCTACCGCAGCACCACCACCACAGTTTGTAATAGTTTATAATACATTTTATTATTCACTTATAGATGATGCTGACAATGTATTTTGAATTAGTGACTATATATTGTTTGAAGTTGCATTTTATCATCTAAATGTGCAGACTAGATTGTTTTTTATATGCTGATTTAGATGTGAATGAGATGAAAGGTTGATTGGATGTGCAACCATAGGACTATTGCTATTGGTTCTGGATGTGTTATTTTCATACACATCCAGTGTTATATGATTTGCATGCCCTAGATTTCATTGATTTTGGTTAGATGCGGTTATAGGTACTTATTATTCATGCTTTCTAACATGATGCAAGAAGTGGAATGATGTGCATTATGTTTAGTTATACTATAGCTGTATTAGTGATAATGCACTTTAGCATGAATTCCCTATCATAGGGAGTATGTAATAGTTTATAATACATTGAATTAGTTATTTACATAATTTTATTTATTTTATATGATGCCTGTTGACATCATTTTTGTCATATTTGATTGTCCATAAGAGTAGATTCTTATTTTGAAATATGAAGTAAGGGGAGTGATCATATGCTGGTTATACATATTAAAATGCATTACCAGCAATGGTACGCTCTCAGTTGTGTGAGCGAGTTAATAGCTAGTATCCAGCATTTGACGCTTGCGCAGTAAATGTGCTATATGGAGCAGAATGGTGGAGTAACATCAAGGCTGCTGCATGTATTATTCTTTAGCGGAAATTTGCTCCTATTATGTGAATGGGTTGTTAGTTGTTTGAAGTGTTATAGTGCTGTTAGGATGCTGTATATAGTACATCTATGATACACCCTAAGGTTATGCCTCGTAACTTTTTAGTAGTTGCAATAGGCATATCTGCAAGAGGTATCCACTACTGAATGAAGGGTGTCGTATATGCATATAGGTGGAGAATTATGATGGTCATTTATGCCCGGTGGGATTTATGAAAGCTGTACAATAATGTTCTATTAAGATGATCAGTGTATGATGCATGAGAAAGATGTATTATTTGATTCTTTGTTGGAGTTGTATGTTGGTAATAGGGAAACGCAATGGTCGTTGTATTTGTTGCCTTAAGGTAATGAAATGACTTACTTGCCTGTATATATATTTTTTAGATACGATACATAAGGGAGTGATGGAAGAATTTGATATGTACGTGACAGCTGAATTAGCAGCTTATGCGGCGTTCTGGGTACAGACATTAAATGGGCTGAATACTTGTATTGTTTTACTAGACATTATACTGATATTAGACCCGTTGCTTTAGGTAGATGGAATTCTTTCATTCAATGGGTCAGTGAATGTATTAAACCAATGCATAGTTGATGTATATGTAAATGTTGAAGCTAGAAAATGTTGTGTTGTTTTAAAATGTCATAAGCATGCAGATACGTCACCACGCACGATGTAAGCGTTTGAATCTGTAGTTTGAAGTGTAGGGATGATTACGAGCATCTGTGGACAGTGAGTACTCTTGAAATGTATTTTATTGTCGTTTGTCTATGGTCTGAAGAAGCCACAAACAGTGGTGAAAGCGCTAACCATAGTAAAACTGTTTGTTCAGTTTTTACATCGTAGAGTCGTTTTTACATTGCAGAGTTGTTTGCCTGTGAGTGAAGAGTCCGTGCTTCGCTCCACTGTGGTCTTTTTTACTTTTGGAATACTTAATATTGTGCTACACAGTGGACCGTTTATCCATTGGGTGATTTGTATTATACATTTTATTTTTTAAGTTTAGTTTTGCATACATCAAAATTCATGTTCAGCACGTGCATATCAGTTGTGGCCAATGTAGTGTAAATCAATGTAGTTGGCAATGAAGTTAACAAAAAGTAATGTCTTACCATAAGTTGGCATTTGTGTTGTATTCCTTCATTCATCCTCACAATAGGGTCTCGGATCCGACCTGACCGCTTTCCACAGACTTGGATCCGACTGTCAAGCTCCTCCCTCATACCCACAATGCCCTGCATTCACCCAACTGCCTCAGATCAAGTTTGCCAAATCCAGTCATGCCACACTCAGACAAAAAGACTGTCAAAAGAGGTTCAGATACAGGACCAACAGTCTTGATCTCATCCAGGTACCACGAGGAAAAAGGGCAGGGGGATGGTTGGGTGGGGAAGTGAGGATGAATGAAAGAAGACAACACAGATGCCAAGTTATAGTAAGACATAAAACTTTTTAATCTGATGTCTCCTTCATTCATCCTCGCAATAGGGTCAGAGTCCCCCACACACGAGAACCTTGGGTGGCCCTCATGGAAGGACATGCTGGAGCACCATCAAGCAAAAGGAAGCCCTGCTCCTGGAAATAACAGCCAATTTGTAATGTGACATAAAGGTGCGATTATTAGACTATGTAGCTGCTGCACAAATGTCATCAATAGAGGTTCTCGCATGAAAAGCAGAGGACACAGCCATAGCTCTGTTAGAATGTGCCCCAGGGGACTTGGGTAACTGCAACCCTCTGCAAGAATAAATGAAGGAAATACAATCTGAGATCCATAAGGGTGACTTTTGATACTGCTTGACCAAGTCTATTTGAAGAAAACACTAAATAAAGCTGATCAGACTTTCGGTATTGTTTGATCCTGTGTAAATAGAAATGGAGCGGTCTATGAACATCTAAAAGATGAAGAACATATTCCCCTTTGTTTGAAAAATTGGGAAAGAACACTAGAAGTTGAATGGACTAATTGATATTAGTTTCTGTGGCCATTATAGGCATAAAGGATGGATTAGTGCACAAGGACACTGTATCCTTATGGAACAAAATGTAAGGAGGTTTAGAATATAGAGCTTGAAGCTCAGAAATCCTCTTGGCTGAAGTGAAAGCCACCAAGAGAGCTGTTTTCCAGTTTAGAAATGTCATGTCGCACGTACCTGCAGGTTCAAAGGGGCCCCATGTCAATGCCAGCAGCAACAGTGTAAGGTCCCAAGGAGGAGAAGAATCCCTAATGGAGGGCCTCAGTAAAAAAATGCCCTTCATGAAAGACTTACATAATCTGAATCTGAAATAAGAACATCTTTGACTAGCACTACGAAAATTAGAAATGGCCACTAACTGCAACTTGACAGTGGAAACGCTAGCACCCTTGTCAAAAGGGGTAGCGAGAATAATACTTCTGACACAGGTCCTGAAAATGGATCAATGTTCCTGTTGGTAGCCCAAACAACAAATCTCTTCCATTTGCTATTGCAGACCTTCTTAGTGGAAGCCTTTTGAGAAGCTAGAAGAATCTTTCGGACCAGGGACTGAAGCCTGGATTGTCTAAAGTCAGAATTGGAGAAATCAAGTGGTCAATTTCATGGTTCGAAGATTTGGGTGCTGGATCCCTAACGGGTGAGAGAGGAGGTTGTGAGTGGGTTCCAATATCTAGGGAGGATTCTTCAGGTGAGACCATAGGAAGGGGAACCACACTTGACGATGCTAGAAAGGGGCAATGAGGATGACTGAGCTCTTCAACCTGCCTGCCTTCTGAAGAAACTGGAGGATGAGCGGAACAGGAGGGTAAGCATACAGGAGAACAGGGGGTCAATCGTGGACTACAGCATCCCTCAGGAACTCCCCTGGAGGAGGGATCAGAGTGAAAAATGTGCTGCATTTGTTGTTGAGGAGAGGCAAAGAGGTTGCAGCAAGGTTGACCACCAAATGCTGAAGATCATGTTCACTAATGATTTGATTAAGGGACCACTAATGTGGAATCAGAAGCGACCTGCTGAGTCTGTCCACCAGACTGATGGTTTTCCCCAGAATGTGTTGAAATTAAGTGGTGATCTGAAGAGATTGCCCACTCCTACACCTTCATGGCCTCCCTGCATAGGGGGGTAAGAATGGATTCCTCCTTGCCTGCTGATGTACCATACAACAGACATATTGTCGGAGTGTACTGCAATAGTCCAAAGAGGCAGAATGTCCTGAAAGGCTTGCAACGTTAGAAGGACAGCTCTAATTTCTAGGACACTGATATGAAAGCTGGTTTCTGGCATCAACCACTTGCCTTGGACCATCTTCCCATTGTAATGCCCCCCTGCCACCCACCCAAACTGGGAAGCATCAGTGGTCACAATGGCTACTGTAGGATCACTGACAAAGGCCTGCCGAGGATAACATTGCTGGAGTGAATCCACCAACCGACATGATGTTTGCAGATGGGAGTCAATGTGATGCGAAAAGGCAAGGGATGAGACAGAATGGTCCACTGATTGGCTAGCGTCCACTGTAGAACCTGCATGAAGAACTTGGTCAGGGGAACTAATAGGATGGCTGCAGACAAGGATCCCAGAACCTGCAGGATCAGCCAAGCGGAGGGGGTACGAGTTGCTAATAATTGTTGGACTTGATTTCTCAGAATGGTTATATGATGTAGAGGCAGACAGGCTATCTGATGTCTGGTACTGAGCTGTGTACCTATGAACTCTAGGTTATGAACTGGAATAAGATGGGACTTGTCCATGTTTATGTTGATACCAAAGGATTGAGCTAAATGAAGTAAGCAGTCCCTGGGTTGAATCAGTCAATGCTTCTTGGGAGCGGTTAGGAGCCAATCATCTAAATATGGAAACACCTGGAATCCCTTGAAGCTCAAGTGAGTGGCTACAACCGCCATGCATTTGGGGAACACTCAGGGGGCTGTGGTGAGCCCAGTGGGCAGTGCTTTGAACTGGTAATGATTGGCTTCCAGCCGGAAGCGCAGAAATCTCCTGGAGCATCTGTCAATGTTGATGCAATAGTACACGTCCTTGAGATCTATCGAGCACATCCAGTCGTCCTTGTGCAACAATGGCAGAATGGACTGAACCATAACCATTCGGAACCTCGCTTTCTTTATACATTCATTTAACTTGCTGAGATCCGGAATGGGTCTTAGGTCCCCTGTCTTTTTCGGCACTAAAAAGAAATGGGAGTAGGTTCTGAATTCTCTCTGTTAGATTGGGACCTCCTAAATGACTCTCTTTTTTTGCAGCAGCCATTGAATTTCCTGTGCTGCCTGCTCCCACTGACCAGGTGATGCATCTGGGAGGATTCTTGAATTCAGATGGGGAGGGAAAAGGGAATACAACAGCCTCTAGATATCACACTTAGCACCCAATGGTTTTGAGTCAATTGTGTCTGGGGTTTCTGGGTGCAAAGTTCATTGTCCCTCTACTGCCTACAGAGATGGACAACCAGGTAGTGCCTCATGAGTGCTTGCAGGGCTTATTGGAAGGAGGTTCCTTTAAGCCCTGGTTCTGTGGACCCCTCTGCCTCCAGGGCGGCATTTACCATTAAACCCTACTCCTTTGCCTCTAGAGAAGGGTTCTCGACACAGGTCCTGGAATGACCCTTGGGACTTGCGGAACCTCATTTTCTTGCCCCCACGTTGGTTTCTGGAAAAGGACCTCTGAGGGGATAGAAAACCTGATTCCAACAGCAGAAAGGGTCTTCCCATCCTTTTCGATGTAGGGGAGGGTGTCTCTAATTGAAGGTGCAAAAAGGGAGGAGCCATTGTAGAAAGCATGGACAAATGATACCTTAAAGGGCTCCACAGGATCACATAGCCTCATCCAGGCATGCCTCCTTAGGGAAAGTCCTGAACCGGCTGCTCACGAGGTGCCCTCCATGGTATGGGTGATTAACCTCATTGAAGAACTGGTGATGGATGAAACAGTGGCCAGCAAGGGACAAACTTCTTAAATTCCTCCACAGAGATGGACTCAGACAGAAACTATCAGTTCTTTGATCAGATCCCCCTGAAGCTGAGTAAAATAGGTTAGATAGTTTAACTACCTCAGCACGAAGACTGCCGAGGTGTAAACGTGCCTCCCAATTCTGTCCATCACTCTGAACTCTTTGTTCAACAAATGGACATTGGCAGTTTCTTCTGCAAATTCTTTCTTGGTGGCAGCCACTAATATGACAGCATTAACCACAAAACCCTTACTCCAATGTTTCCTGTCCATGGGGGGCACTGAAAACCTATCAGGCTGCTTGGGTATAGGCCCGATGAGTCCGGCTCCTTCCACATGAACGGCAAGATATTAAATCCATGAGGCATCTGCCAAGGGGGTTCAGAGGGACATCCTCAGCAGGGTATTATGGGAAGGTATCCAAAGAGGGGGATCTCTCCTCAACAGCAAAGTCTTGGAAGCAGCTTGGGATGGGAAGACTCATTGCAAGATTAGAGAAAGAATGGCCTGAATCCAATGAAGGTACAGGGGCAGACTGAGGAACTTGTACGGATGAATCTCCAACCTAGGGGAAGACCCTCTCCACAACCTGAAAGGCCAAAGGGCCAGGTGAAGCCCTATCCTGATTACCCAGAGCCGAAGCTACCAAAGAAAGATGGACAGGACTTATTCCAGATCTATGGCCTCTAGAAGGGATCAGACCCGAGCTACCATGTGCTGAAGCCCCAGAGGGAAGGGACGGCTCCGAGAAGGACTGAGCCAATCTCAGTCCCCAAGACCAGGCACCGACACCACAGCTCCAAGACTCGCTCTGCTCTGACAAGGCCAGAATGGGGCTAGTCACGGGCATATTAGGAGTAAAGTAAGGAAGTCTCCTGAACACCAATTGCGATGAGTACAGCAGTCCTGAATCTCTAGGCTCCTAAGCCAGGGGACAGATCGGAGAAGGAGTCTGGACACAGTGACCTGGGTAGCTCACAGATCTGAAAGGCGATTGAGTGGGAACTACCTGCATCTGGATCTGGGCCTTAAGTAACCTCCTAACTATCCTGTCATTAGCTGCTAGGACAAGCTTCTCGAGGACCTGAAGAAGCTGACGAGGGGGAAAGGCCGGGAGTGCTTGGACTTAGAAGACAGAGCCTGTGACTTCATTGAAGCCCTCTGATGTGAAACAGTAGGGTCTGAGGTTAGAACCCACAATAAAGTCGGAGAAAGAGTCATGATGTCCCCTGGGTCCAAGGGAGCTTTAGGATCCGAGAGGGCAGCAGACTTAGATGGATCCGAAAACGACTCTGATGATTTCCTTGGCTTCTTGGAATCAGGAGCATCGCTTGGGGAAGCAGGAAGGGACCTCTTTTGGCCTCCTTAACAGAAGTCGAGGAGGTAGAAGTCAGGTAAGGGGTTTGAGCCAGAGCTGAAGAAGGAATAAGGCCCTTTAAAATCAGTTTGTTCCATCTGTTGGCCAAAGCCCGAGGGCTGAAGGCCGAAAAGACAGAAAGTACAGTTGTGTACTCTTACCATAAATGTAGATGTTCGAGTGTATTCACTGTTGCAGTCATTACATTTGGGTTAACTGCTTGCAGTAGCCCTCAGTCGGCCTGTTTATCAAAGTCTTGGATCCTGCGTCAGTTGCTGTCTCATCTTTCGTGACGCGAGGTAGTCAGGGGTATAAAGCATGCAGCCGACGCCATTACTTCAGTTTTTCTTGCCCCAGATGTCAGGTTACCCCCTTAATGGGAAGCAATTAAATATATATATATATATATATATATATATATATATATATATATATATATATATATATATATATATATAAGGTTATACTTCCAACAAAAAAGCAAATACACCAAAAAGCTTTTAAGTATAGTAAAGGAGAATAGAGGTATAGCCAAAAGAAGTCAGGGGGCTGAAGGGAGGGTAACCAGGACTGCAACAGTGAATACACACAAACATCTACATTTATGGTAAGTGTACACAACTGTACTATGTTCTTCATGTTTCACTGTTGCAGTCATTACATTTGGGTAGATTCCCAAAGCTATGGTTGGTAGGATGGATTTATACAGCATTAGGACCAGCTATAAGGCCCTGCAAAACAGTAGTGGCAAAGCCAGCTCTGGATTTAGAGAAAATTGGTAAGTGATAATGCTTGGTGAAAATATGAACTGAACTCCAGGTAGCAGCTTCTAGAATATCTCTATTAGGAACACCTCTGAGAAAGGCTGTAGAAGTAGATGCAGCCCTGGTGGAATGAGATTTGATCCCCTGGGGGATAGGTTTTCCATGGTGCTTATAGAAGAAATTAATACAATGGCTTATCCATTTAGAAATGGTTTGTTTTGAAATAGCCTTCCCCCTCTGCCCCTGCATCAAATGCTACCAGCCGTTGTTCAGATTTTCTTCGAGATTTAGTCCTGTCCAAGTAGAATCAAAGTTGTCTGTGTATATCCAATGAATGCAGAATCCGCTCCCTCTTGTTCTGTGGATTGGGAAAGAAAGTTGGAAAATTAATGGACTGATTAACTACCACACTGGATACCACCTTGGGCATGAAAGATGGACCCTGTCCGCGTGAAAGATGATGAAAGGCTCCACTGCCATAAGGGCCTGTAATTCAGATATCCTTCTAGCTGAAGTGATTGCTAAAAGGAAGGCTGTTTTCCAGGAAAGAAATTTTAAGTCTGCAGTAGCAGCTGGCTCAAAAGGAGGTAGAGTGAGTTTCTCCAATACAAAGTTAAGGTCCCAGGAAGGGGTTGGAGCTTTCCTGTGTGGTCTCAAGTTTTTGGCCCCTCTGAGATACTGCTTTAGCAGAGGATAAGAGAAGACGGGGGGGGGGGGGGGGAGTTGTGTTGTAATGAGCTGAAATGGCTGAGGCATGGATTTTAATGGAGGAAAAAGACAGGCCCTTGTGAAGCATCTCAGTTAAGTATTGCAAAATCTGAAGTAAATTGGGCGCTGCTGTGCTCATCCCTTGAGAATGATTCCAGACACATAATATTTTCCATTTGTCAGCATAAGATTTTCTAGTACTAGGTCTTCTTGCCTCCAAAATGACATCCATCACAGGTTTGCTGAGGGATGCTAAGGGGGAATTTAAATGATTAGCCAAGCTGCAAGATTCAATGTTTGGAGCTGAGGGCGCATAATTTGGTTATCCCGTTGAGACAGTAAGGAAGGTGTCTGAGGCAGGTGCCATGGGGAAATTTGTGACGCACTGCGCAGGAGTGGGTACCAGTGCTGGCGTGGCCAGTCTGGAGCAATCAAAATCATTTTTGGTTTGTCCTATTTGACTTTTAGTAGAACTTTGGAGAGCAAAGGCAGAGGAGGAAAGGCATAGACTAGGTTTTTCCAGCTGAAGGACAGAGCATCCACTTTCCAGGCTTTTTTATGAGGAGTTCTTGTGCAAAATTTGTCCAACTGGTAGTTCTGGGGTGAGGCAAAAAGATCTATGTCTGGACTCCCCCATTTGCATGTCATCATGCTGAAAATCCGTGGTTCCAGTTTCCATTCGTGTGGGTCCATAAAATTTTTGCTTAGTTCGTCTGCCAAAGTATTCAGCTTTCCTGGCAGGAATTGAGCTTGTAGTTGTATTTGATAGGCCAAGGCAGTGTTCCACAATGCCATGGCTAGTCTGCAAAGGGGGTAGAAGTGTGTACCCCGCTGCTTGTTTATGTACCACATAACTGTGGTGTTGTCTGTCTCTATCATTAATTGTCCTAGATGAAGGTAGTCCTTGAAGTCTGTCAGTGCATTCTGTACAGCTAGCATCTCTTTTTGATTGATATGAAGGTGCATTTGATTTGGGCTCCATTTGCCTGGAATGCACTTCCCTGCCAGATGAGCCCTCCAAGCATAGTCTGATATGTCTGTAGTTAGGGGTTGAGCGGCAGGGGGTGGAGTGAATGGCAGTCCCTTGTTTTGGTGGCAGGCCTCTGCCCACCATAGGAACTCTAGTGGCAAGCAAGGTATGATAGGAATCTTTGTTTCCAAGTTGTGACAATGTTGACTCCATAAACTTTTTAAGTACCACTGAAGTTTCCTCATATGCAGTCTTGCATATGGAATTAGAAGAATGCAGGAGGCCATGAACCCCAAGGCTTGCAGAAGATAGCAGGGTTTTTGTGGCCACCTGTTTGAAGTAAGTTATCAAATGAATTTGCTTTTCTGGCGTATGGTAAGCCATCTGGGCAGTTGTATTCAAGCTTGCACCCAGGAATGTAATTTTTTGAGAGGGTACCAGTTGTGATTTCTTTTCGTTTATGGTGCACCCTAGACAAGTTAGAACCCTTTTTACAAACGCCAGATGTTTTAGAAGAATGTCCCTGTTTTCTGCCTGAATTAGACAATCGTCCAGGTATGGATATATTTGAATATTTCTTTGTCTGCAAAATGCAATTACTGGAGCCAGGCACTTTGTGAAGACCCTGGGCACAGTAGAGAAGCCAAAAGGCAGTGCAGAGAACTGGTAAAGCAAGTAGCCTGCTTTGAAGCAGAGGTATCTTCTGCAAGATTCCCTGATTGGGATATGCAGGCAAGCCTCTTTTAAGTCTAGAGTTATCAACCAGGCATCTTTGCTTAGCATAGGAAGCAACTGTTGAAAAGTCAGCATCTTGAATTTTGGAATGTCCAGAAATGTGTTTAGAGTAGATACGTCAAGAACTGGACGCCATGATTTGTCTTTTCTGGGTACCAGGAAAAGTCTTGAATAGAAACCTTGTCCCTTTTCCTCTTCTGGTACTGGTTGAATAGCCCCCATGTTCAGGAGGGACAGTACTTGTTTCTGGGCCTCTGCCCACTGATTTGGGGGCAGGTCTGGCCATCCGTTTGGGAATGGCAATGTGCGGAAATGAAATCTGTATCCCTGGGATACTATATTTAAAACCTATTTGTCCTGGGTTATAAGTTGCCAGTTTCTTGCATGAAGTGCCACTTATACCCCAAAGGGGCGGCTAAAAGGTAAGTGCTTGGTAAGTGTAAAGGAAAGTCATTGAGACTGCTTACCATAGGGAGGTGCATTGTTGTTTCCAGATTTGGAGGAGGCGGCACCCCATTGTTTTGTTCTAAAAGTCCCTTGTGACTGAAACCTGGAGCCTTTGGAATGTCTGGGTTTGAGTTGAGTGGCTCTCAAAGGAACTGGAAAGGACCAGTTCTTAGTAGGCCAGTGCCTACTAAATCTTGGGAGGTTGCACTTGTAAAAAATCTTTCACAGTTTGCATAGATTTAGCTTTATCTTCCATCTTTTTTAAAACTTCTTCAGCCTTATTACCAAAGAGATGGTCCTGTTGTAAAGGAGCATCCAACAATTTTGCTTTAACGTAATCAGGCAGAGTTTGCTCTTTGAGCCAAGCATGCCTTCTTAACACAGACTCAGTTACAGCAGCCCTGCAAGAGGCCTCCAAAGAATCAAAACCACATTGCAAAGTATGTTTTCCAACTTGTTCAGCTGAATACAATAAATCCTGTAAATCTTTATTTTCCACACAGTCAGAAATTATCATTTTCGGTTTAAGCAGTCCCATGATATGCTGTTGATATTTAAACATATGAAATTGACAGTTTAAAGCCCTTATTGCCAAGGTTGTAGAAGTGTAAACCTTCTTACCCCATCTATCCAGCGCCCTGGAATCTCTATCAGAAGGGGTAGGATTTTTAGCAGTAGAGGCCTTAATGCCCTTGGGACCCTGAGAAATGGTTTCAGGATCTGCAATAGGGTTTTTGAAAAAGAATTTGTGGGAGTCAGGAACCCTGTAGTATCTGTCTGCCTTACAAGTCTAGAACAGGAGGTACAGCCAAAGGCCTGTGCTGAGGAAGAAGAAGAAACTCCCTAAGTCTCTTTTTAGATTCAGAGAAATCCTGACTTTCTTTTGGGAAATATTCCCTTAAAGTATGTAAAGTTTCCCCAAAAGAAAAATCCTCAGGGGGAGAAGCAGAAGGAATGGAATCTTCTGCACCAGAGTCCTCATAAGTAGGTATAGACAAATCCTGTTCATTAGAAGAGTCAGAAGAAATGGAATCCTGTTCAGAAGATTCATAATCAATGTCTTCCCTAGGTCTCTTAGAAGGGGGGGGGGGGGGGGGTTTGGCTACCCCTGATCAGAGAAATTAAATCTTTAGCCATTTTGATCATTTGTTTTTTAGGCGTAGGGGCCTGCACATGTGGCCCAGGCATCAGTTTTTTAGACATAGATTTTGATTATGGATTAGTTTTGAAGATGGCGTTGGTCTAATATACAAATCTGTAGGCCTGAAAACACCCTCAGAAGCCAGGGCCTGCACAGCGGCTCCGGACCCATCTAAGGTAGAGACATCCGCGGGTTCCATAACTGAAGCATCTCGCAGCATACCAGACTCCGAATGGGTCTCAGTAGAGGCCTGTGAATCAAAAGTAGCGCGTATCAGGGGCTGCGAAAGCACCTCACTGAGTACCAGCGAACTGGCGACTGGCTTAGGAGAAGCGTAGTCATCAGTTTTGGACCTCAACAGCCTGTCTCTGTCTTTTTCTTTGCATTTTTTTTTTAGGTATTCTGTTAGTTGGATGGCTAACAGATGACATTTCTGGATAATTAAAGCGTGAGCCAAAATATTTAGAAGCAAAAATATACCGACGTTTAACAGTGCGTTGATTAAATTTAGCACAAAACTGACAGCAAGGTACATTGTAGTCAGGGCCTTGGCAAGGAATACAGTACAAATTAAAATCCTTATGAGGTATTTGCTTCCCACAAGTAATGCAATTATTATTTTAGTTTTTTTTTAATTCTTGAACAAGTTGATTTGGGACAAAGGGGCGGACCTGTTGAGGAATATTTGGAGTACATTTGGAGTACATTGAGTTAAAGTGGCAGATCAGACTGAATGCATACTCCCCTCCAGGTCTTAATGATAGAATTTCTATAGCACCACTTTTGAAACTTAAACAGTTATTTATGTTATGATTTATTTATATTGTCATTGGTATTTTTTGCCTTATAACATTCTTTATATGTGACACTATTGATTCAACATTTGGTTAGCTGACTTTTTGTGTTCTTGCAAATAGGGGGAGTATTCACTACTACCTTACACTTCCTGTGATGTTTCTTAATTGAAAGGAAATGATGTGGGGTAATATTTTACTAACTGACTATGTGTGTATTTAAGGAGTTATCAGCCAGCAGTTCACTGTTCTGAAGAAGTCTGAGTATTGACAAAAGCGCTTAACTTGTTGTTTTATCATTTTTAAACTGTGACTTTGTGTATTTGTACTTCATTTTGATCATTGGATTGAGTAAAAAATTTTTTCATTATTCATGCTCCATCTCGTTGGATACCACCCTGCATCTGCTGTTCATTCTAGTTTTTATCCTGCTTACTGAGTTTGTCGGTGTTTTGTTATGGATGCAAGTGGCCAGGTGACCGGCGTTGATGGTGCCGATTTACAAAGCGTCTTGACATCTGTGACGCTTCTTACCAAGACTGTTGCTGAACTGTCAGTCAAGGTCGATAATATTATCAGGGACAATGCTGGCTTGAGAAATAGACCTTTGGACACTTCACAGTCTAGTTCTTGTTCTTCCATTCCTCCGGGACAAGGAAATAATTGCCAGGGTAACGGGAATAAGGAAGTGATGTATTCCACTACCATTGGTGGGTCTGGCACTCAAGGCTCGAATATGCATGAGCCTTGTGAAGTGGACTATGTTAACATTTCCATAGAACATTGGTTAAAAACTGATCTCGGTTTAAATTGTAGGAACGAGAACGTGAATTCTGACCTGGGTACACTAGATCAACAAATCCACATGTTTAAAACTTTGTTATTCAAATATAAGAAAATTCAGTTAGAAAATGAGTACCTAACTGAACGTATTAAGAGGGAGCAAGTCCCTAAAGGACTACAAATGTGGAAATATCCAACCGGGTTGGAAAAGGATTCACATCTTTACAAAGAACTTTTGGGATTTTTTAACAGACAAGGCTGTGAATTGTTATATATTCTTATTGTGGATAACAATAAGAAAATGGCACTATTGTTAAGAGAAATTAATCAGGTAGATGTCAACATTAAAAATGACTTATTGTTTGAATCTAAGAAAAACATTTTTAATGCTGTGTTTGATACTGTTTATAATGAA
Organism: Protopterus annectens; assembly: GCF_019279795.1. Classification (NCBI taxonomy): domain Eukaryota; kingdom Metazoa; phylum Chordata; order Ceratodontiformes; family Protopteridae; genus Protopterus; species Protopterus annectens. The sequence continues at coordinate 1,843,913,435 of NC_056726.1, read as the reverse complement.
CTCAGTGATTTAAAAGGGAGAAAGGAAAGGAAGTTATGTAGGGACAAAATGGATTATGAGAAGGGTGTGGCTTATCCAGACCCCCCCAAGAGGGCAATTTAATCAAATTACTGGTAATCACAATACTTACACGTTAGGACAAGCTTGTGAGATGCAGGATGATGATAAGGAAGGAGAGGAAATCCCTTTAGAACAAGCCCCCCTCAGGAAATCAGAGAGGCTAATCAACCAAAGACAGACGAGGTCGAATTATTACAGTCCTCGATCTGCACCACGGAGGGGGGGGGGATGGAACAACTACCGGAGATAAGCAGCCCATCACATACTGAGACTGAGAATGTGATTCTTTCAATTGTGACTAATGATTTGGGTAACTTCAGTATTTATAATTACAGCGGTCTTACTGTCACTAGGGAATGGGCCGATTTTCTATCCAAAGGTATGAATTTTGTGCCTACTAGCAAGGGCAACATAGTAGATGTTATGGTGCAGTTAAAACTATTTACAAGGAAATTAAATCTAGCTTTATTTTTTCCTGATAGTAATTTTACTTATGGCTCAAACCTTAGGAGACCAAGTGCCTTTCAACCTCCCAATCACCCTTTGGTACAAATATTTGAGGTTCTATGTGAAAACGACATTAGAACACAATTGGGTTATAGGCATAATGACTCACCCATAGACAATTTAAAAATAGAGGAGAAGGGTATTTTGAGTGAAATTTTACATCAGACTAATATAAGACTTATGAAACCAGACAAGGGTGGGGGTCTGGTTATTATGAATACTGATGATTACAATAGTAGAATGTTTGACATATTATATAGCGAGGTGTACACTGAGACCTCACGAAATGAATTAAACATAGCATATCGTAACATTGACTTAGAATTGGAGCAACTTTTACTGAATGGACAAATCACACTAGACACACACAACTACATTTTAACCAAACATCCCAGGATTCCCACCATATTTGGAATACCAAAAATTCACAAATCAATACACAGTCCACCTTTAAGACCCATTGTAGATGCCAAAGCCTCCAAAACATTTAGTATAGCAAAATACATTGACAGTATGACTAAGGGGGTCCTTGATAATCGGACTACTATAATTAAGGACTTATGGGACTTCCTTGGTAAAGTCAATCAGAATATGTATGACAGTAACCTCATCCTGGTGACTATTGACGTCTGTGACCTGTTTTCAGTTATACCACATGATATAGGTCTGGACTGGTTCTATGAGTTTCTATGCAGTAATTCGTCATTGAATCATGACACCATCTTGACCATCCGTACTTGTATGGAGATGGTTTTGGAAAATAATTTCATTACATTTGAAGGATATTTATTTAAACAAAGGCTTGGAGTTGTCATGGGTGCATGTTGTGCACCAATCTTCGCCAACATTGTCTTAGCACATTGGGAAGATCAATACATTTTTAACTCCGAATTCAGGACTTCATGGGTATTGTATGGGCGATACCTTGATGATATTGTCCTGGTTTGGAATCAGTCAGAACAAGATTTGAATAGGTTCTTTTCGTACATGAACAGTACCACCAGTTTTTTGAGATTTACTATGGTCAAGGATCTAGATTATATTCATTATTTGGACATCACCATAAAGAAAGATTATGTGAACAACTGTTTTATTTCCCAACTATATAGGAAACCAACCTACTCTAACACATTATTACATTTTACTAGTGCACATCCTTTGCACCAGAAGAAGGCCCTGGTCAAGGGCCAATGTGTTAGATTGGCCAGGATGGTGTCTGACTTTACCAAGGAATGTGACAATTTGTCCAATATGTTTCAGAGAAGAGGTTATCCAGAGCCTTTTCTATCAAACATCATTCAGGAAGTTATAAATAAGAGACACTTTAGAGCCCTATTGGGCAATAGGGATGACCACAACAATGTGAGGCACAATAATACTATTTTTACACATGCACTGACACTCACATATTCTGCAGATTTTGAAGAAATCAAATACATAATACATAAATATTGGAAGGTTTTTGATAATATTGGGGCTTGGACAAGATAGGTAAGAGACCCACTATAGTTTATAAAGAGTACATCAATAAAAGGACTACTTGAAAAAGGCAAACTTAATCTCACTAGAGGTGGCACGTATAAATGTGGCAGATGTCCCCAGTGCCCTTTCATGATGGATACGGACAAATTTAAACTTAAGAATTTTGGATCTATTACTAATAAAAAGAAAATGTTTTGCTATACTAAGGGGGCTGTTTATATTGCAGTATGTAAAAACTGCCTAGGTGATTATGTGGGGAAAACAAAAAAATGCTTTTAGAATAAGAGTCTACCAACATTTATATGATATCAAGCAGAAAAATATGAAGTTAGGCATATTAATGACCAAAGTAATCACAGTTTTAGTTTTTTTATTCTTGAACAAGTTGATTTGGAATCAAAGGGGCGGACCTGTTGAGGAATATTTGGAGTACATTTAGTTAAAGTGGCAGATCAGACTGAATGCATACTCCCCTCCAGGTCTTAATGATAGAATTTCTATAGCACCACTTTTGAAACTTAAAGAGTTATTTATGTTATGATTTATTTATATTGTCATTGGTATTTTTTGCCTTATAACATTCTTTATATGTGACACTATTGATTCAACATTTGGTTAGCTGACTTTTTGTGTTCTTGCAAATAGGGGGAGTATTCACTACTACCTTACACTTCCTGTGATGTTTCTTAATTGAAAGGAAATGATGTGGGGTAATATTTTACTAATGGACTATGTGTGTATTTAAGGAGTTATCAGCCAGCAGTTCACTGTTCTGAAGAAGTCTGAGTATTGACGAAAGCGCTTAACTTGTTGTTTTATCATTTTTAAACTGTGACTTTATGTGTATTTGTACTTCATTTTGATCATTGGATTGGGTAAAGAATTTTTTCATTATTCGGGCTCCATCTCGTTGGATACCACCCTGCATCTGCTGTTCATTTTACTGACATTGGTAAGGAGCAACAAAAAGTTTCCCCAACGGGGTACTTAGCTTTTTAGTTGAAGACTTTGGTTCTGAAACTTGAAAATGAAAATTTCAGGAGTTGGCCGACCAGCACTTGCGAACTGCTTCTGCTTCAGGCACCGTGCGGAAAAAAAAGACTGATGTAATAGCGTCGGCTACATATTTTATACCACTGACGACCTGACGTCATGGAAGAAGAGACAGCAACTGACGCAGGACCCAAGACTTTGTTAATCAAGCCAACTGAGGGCAACCTGCCAGCAGATTACCCAAATGTAATGACTGCACCAGTGAAACACGAAGAACATCTTGTGAGAATCAGGAACTCTAATATCTGTCATGTTTTCTGGGAGCAGGAGGTAAGGAGTCAGGGACCAAGCTAGATTCCAAAAAGGCATTGTCAACAATGTCCAGCACAGGAGGGATAGCTAAAGGCCTGTGTTGGTGCAGGAGTTAGAAATCTCTAAGCCTCTTTTTAGGATCAGAGTAATCCTGGCTTTCCCAGTGAAAATGCTCCCTAAGAGTATGCAAGGTTTCACCAAAAGAAAAATCCTCTGGGGGAGAAGCAGAGGGAATAGATTCCTCTGCATCAGAATCCTCATAGGTAGATAAGGGTAAATCCTGGTCATCAGAGGAGACAGAAATTTTAGAATCCTGGTCAGAAGTATCATAAGCAAATTCAGTCCTAGGTCTCTTAGAGGGGGAAGGTTGGCTTCCCCTGATTAAAGTAATATTGTCTTCAGCCATTCTTATCATTTGTTTTTTAGGCATAGAGGCCTGACCATGCAGTCTGGGAGTCGGTTTCCTAGGCATGCTTCGAGCTTTAGGCCTAGAAGAAGAAGATGGCATCTGTTTACTATGCAAGTCAGTAGGCCTGAATACACCCTCAGAAGCCAGTGCCTGCACAGTAGCTCAGAACCCATCCAAGGTACAGACATCCCCAATTTCCACAGTTGAAGCATCTCGCAGCATACCGAATTCTGAATGGGTCTCAATAGAGGCCTGCAAATCTGAGGTAATTGGTATCAGGGGCTGCGAAAGTGCCTCACTGAGTACCGGCGAACTGGTGACTAGCTTAGGAGAAGCATCGTCAGCAGCTTTGGACCTAGGCAGCCTGTCTCTGTCTTTACCTTTGCATTTTTTCAGAATGTTGGCAGTCGGCTGGCTTACTGAAGACATATCTGGATAATTGAACAGAGTACCAAAATATTTAGAAGCGAAAATGTACAGACAATGAAATGTTCGTGGTTTAAATAAGGCACAAAACTGACAGCGAGGTACATCTTGTCAGGGCCTAGGCAAGGAATACAGTACGAATGAAACTCTTTATGAGGTATTGGCTTTCCACAAGAAATACAATTATTGACTTTTACTGACATCGGTTTAGAGCAAGAAAAAGTTTCCCCAACGGGGAACTTAGCTTTAGTTGAAGACTTCGGTTCTGAAACTCGAAAATGAAAATTTCAGGAGTCGGCCGACCGGCATGTGCGAACGGCTTCTGCTTCGGGCACCACACAGCAAGAAAGACTGATGTAATGGCGTTGGCTGCATGCTTTATACCCCTAACTACCAAATATCACGGAAGATGATACAGCAACCAACGCAGGTCCCAAGAGTTTGATAATCAGGCCGACTGAGGGCTACTGCAAGCAGATAACCAAAATGTAATGACTGCAACAGTGAAACACGAAGAACATCAGTCAGCATTTAGATGGTCGGCTCCCAGGCAATACATGCATTCCTTGTGGGCGTCTTCACTGGGGATCTTATGCCCTCAAGAAGTGCAGTCTTTAAAGCTGGGAACTGGTTTGTCAGCCATCGAGAAAAACCTGCCAAAAATAACGGATGACCTAAACGCCCGGAAAGGAAGATTAATTGTAACTTTAACCGTTACTCTAACTTAAGCTGTAACTGTCACTACACTAAAGAAAGTTATAACTCTAACTATACAGTTATTTATGTAAAGCTTAAGGACAAGAAAGTACAGAAAAACGCACATGCACAAACTCATACACACATAGAAAAGAGGGAGGAAGGTAATTGCCAAAGGTACTTACAAAACCCCAAGAAAACTATGAAAAGCTTGAAAGAACGGAATCCACATCTGAGTTCTATGAGCATCAAACAAGATCTGAGGCAGTTGGGTGGATGCAGGGTATTGTGAGTATGAGGGAGGAGCTTGAGAGTCAGATCCAAGTCTGTGGAAAACCGGATCCGGGGTCGGAACCAAGACCCTATAGTGAGGATGAATGAAGGTGACATCATCAGATACAACTTTATATGTACGTATGTATGTATATGTATGTATATGTATATATACAAGAAGGGAGGTGATGATTAGTGATCAGCAGTATGGTTTCATGCCAGGAAAGAGCACTACAGATGCGATGTTTGCTCTGAGAGTGTTGATGGAGAAGTACAGAGAAGGTCAAAAGGAGTTGCACTGTGTCTTTGTGGATTTCGAGAAAGCATATGACAGGGTGCCTAAAGAGGAGTTGTGGTATTGTATGAGGAAGTCGGGAGTGTCAGAGAAGTATGTAAGAGTGGTACAGGATATGTACGAGGGTAGTGTGAAAGCAGTGAGGTCTGGGGTGGGAGTGACGGATGCGTTTAAGGTGGAGGTGGAATTACATCAAGGATCAGCTCTGAGCCCTTTCCTATTTGCAATGGTGATGGACAGGTTGACAGATGAGAGCAGACAGGAGACCCCGTAGACTATGAAGTTTGCAGATGACATTGTGATCTGTAGTGAGAGTAGGGAACAGATGGAGGAGACCCTGGAGACGTGGAGATGTGCTCTAAAGAGAAGAGGAATGAAGGTCAGCAGGACTAAGACAGAATATGTGTGTGTGAATGAGAGGGAGGATAGAGGAATGGTGAGGATGCAGGGAATAGAGATGGTGAAGGTGGATAAGTTTAAGCACTTGGGATCAACAGTTCAGAGTTATGGTGAGTGTGGAAGAGAGGTGGTGAAGAAGAGAGTACAGGCAGGATGGAGTGGGTGGAGAAGAGTGTCAGGAGTGAATTGTGACAGATGAGCACCAGTAAGAGTGAAAGGGAAGGTCTACAAGAGGGTAGTGAGACCAGCTATGTTATATGGGTTGGAGACAGTGGTATTGACAAAAAGGCAGGAGTCAGAGCTTGACATGGCAGAGTTGAAGATGTTAAGATTTGCACTGGGTGTGACGAGGATGGACAGGATTAGGAATGGTCAGCCCAGGTTGGAAGATTTGGAGACAAAGCCAGAGAAGCAAGATGAAGTTGGTTTGGACATGTGCTGAGGAGGGATGCAGAGCATATTGGGGAAAAGATGCTAAGGATGAAGCTGCCAGGTAACAGGAAAAGAGGAAGGCCTAAGATAAGATTTATGGATGTGGTGAGAGAGGACATGCAGGTGTTTGGTGTGACAGAGCAAGATGCAGAGGACAGGAAGAAATGGAAACAGTTGATCTGCTGTGGCGACCCTAATGGGAGCAGCCGAAGAAGAAGAAGATATATATATATATATATATATATATATATATATATATATATATATATATATATATATATATGTGTGTGTGTGTGTGTGTGTGTGTGTATATATATATATATATATATATATATCTGTATAGAAAGATATAGATATATTTATCTATATATGTACCTATCTCTCTCTCTCTCTCTCTCTCTATATATATATATATATATATATATATATATATATGTTATACACAAACACATACACACACACAAATATAGATAGTGGGGAGGGGATTTACTTCTTTATTGCTGGCTAACTGGGAGATCCAACTGTGCTCTAGAAATGAATGACTTAGTAATAAACAGTATACAACCCCTCACAGTTCATGTACAAGAAGATAGATGTATGACAAGAGAGAGCACAGGTATATTTACTCATTATTTCATTCCTTAACTTGTACATATTTTTGTTGACACAGTTATGCCCACTATGGCAATGGCCTATTTTCAGTGCAGAAAACCGTGGTTGTATTCATACTGACTTGGGGAAATTTGAACAGGGTGCCAGGAAACTTCTACTCTTTTCGATAGGATAAGTGCAGTGTGATTTTTTTACATCCACCTGAACAGCCAATGACTCAGGCAGATGGGGCCTTGGTTTAACATTTCATCCGATGGATGACACACTCAGGAATACAGCCTCACCCCCATGCTGTACTGCAGTGTTATTACTGGAAAGTTAGATTACACATTGTAAGGTAGCTGGATTAAACAAAGCAGCAGTAGTGCACTACATTATGTCGTTCTTAGCATTCTACTTTGCAAATGCAAATACAGAAGGCACACACATTAACAGTGGAGGAGATATACAGGATTCATATTAAAGATAACAATTATAAAACTGGTACAGCTAGTTGTGAAGTAACAAAAGTAAGGAAGGGTAACCTACAGTCACCCAATATAATTTATTTATTTATCTAACATTTGTTAACCGGGAAAGTCCGACTTGGAACAAAGCCAATTTTCAGCGGAAGCCCGGGGAGAAAGGCTCCAGATGCATGTCTTTGTCAAAGACCACATGCAAAATTACAGATAAAGGAGTTGGGGAGTACGTACAAAAAGGAATGGGGGTTAGGACAGCAGAACACAAGAACTGTAGGGCAGGAGAGAGTGAGGGGAAGTAAGATAATATGGGGGAGGGATCGCCGTAACAAACACATTAACATGCTGCTTTAAATCAATGCATTAAACAGAAAGTCAATTAAGTAAGTAATCTAATATTATAGGCTGAAGGACAGTCTTACTTTATTATGATGTACTCCATTCTCTGATCTGTAAAACATATACAAAGGAAATGGAGGAGAAAGTGTAGCTAGCACTGCTGAATATAGTACATACAGAAAAAAATGTTGTGTACAAAATAAACAGGAGTAGTGGTATATGGGATATCACAGTATTTCTCATAGTTTGATTCACTTTTAGTACATTAAAATCCCTTGAAGGGGAATCATTTTATATAAAGTTATTACTATTCAAATTATTTCTTTCGTAACATCACACCCTTATGGCGCACAGAAAATAATTCCATCACAATATTCTCAAGATCGCAGAATACAGCTTACTGCATTGGATGGTTACAGCACAGCACTTTCATTAAGTCTCTAGCTTGCTTGCTTACATAATTTATTCAATCATTCATTTATTTAAATCTTCCTACTTTCACTATAAACATTGACTTATAAAGGGCAAAGCTATGCTCTCAACCACAACGTTTACTAAGTGCAATGTTAATCACCCCTTCATACACACATATATATATATATATATATATATATATATATATATATATATATATATATATATATATATATATATGGGTCTACTTCATAACATCGAATTTCATAATATTGAGACCAAAACATCTAAATCCCAAAACAATGAAAACCCAAAAAACTGAAAACTCAGAACATTGAAAGTGTGCTTCATAATATTGAAAACTGCAATGCACATGTAAATTACATCCCCTTCACCTATAACAAAACCTAACAAACACACTTTCTACTACATTTCTGCAGGGGGGGCAAGCCCCCCTGCATCCTCAAACATACTGTAAATTAAATGTACCAACTCCAAGATCGTACTGAAGTAGAAAAAAAGTTAATTTTCTAACCTCACTGTACCACAATCACCATACACAGAGGTTAGGAAATTAATTTTTTTCCACTGTAGTGTGATCTTGGAGTTGGCATATTTAATTTACTGGGGGGTGTGGGGGGTTAATGGGGCTTGCCCCCCTGCAGAAACTTAGCAGAAAATGTGTTTTTTTGGTTAGGCGATGGTGTTGGAGGGGAATTTACTTACTTTTGCAATGTAGTTTCAGTGTTATGAAGCACAATGTAGTTTTCAGTGTTATGAAGCACACTTTCCATGTTCTAAGTTTTCAATGTTTTCGGTTTTCAGTGTTTTGAATTTTCAATGTTATGGTCTCAATTTCAATGTTATGAAGTAAACCCATATAAACATATATATATATATATATATATATATATATATATATATATATATATATATATAGAGAGAGAGAGAGAGAGAGAGAGAGTATACTGCTTTTGGTCTAATTACATTTTACATTTGGTCGAAAATAATTTCAGGCAGCCCACTTCACCGAAAATGCATTTCACTAAAAACCCATTTGGTCGAAAATGGAATATAGCCTCTGTCCAACTGCAGTGGGACCCTGGAGTGAGAATATAAAGTAGGGGGGCACAACCTTCCACATTGGGGGGTATGGGGGGAACGTAGCCCCCCACATAATTGCAGTGTAGGCACTATTATATACATGTGTATCCATTAAAAATACACTGAAACATAAAACGTCAGTAAAAACTAGTTGCAAAATGTGGGGGGCTTCACCTTCACCACATCCCCCTTTAACTTTATATTCTCACACCAGGGTCGCACTGCAGTGGGGCAGGGGCTACATTCCATTTTCAACCAAATGGAATTCGACCAAATGAGCTTTCAATCAAATAAGCTTTCAGTGAAGTGGGCTGCCTGAAATCATTTCCGACCAAATGTGATTCGACCAAATGCAGTAGACCCATATACATATATATATATATATATATATATATATATATATATATATATATACATATATATATATATATATATATATATATATATATATATATATATATATATATATATATATATATATATATATATATATATATATATATATATATATATATATATTATATACATACATATACATATATATATATATATATATATATATATATATATTATATACATACATATACATATATATATATATATATATATATATTATATATATATATATATCATATATATATATATATATATATATATATATATATATATATATATATATATATATATACACACATATATATATATATATATATATATATATATATATATATATATATATATACATATATATATATATATATATATATATATATATATATATATATATATATATATATATATATATATATATATATATATATATATATATATATATATATATATATATATATATATACATATATATATATATATATATATATATATATATATATATATATATATATATATATATATACATATATATATACATATATATATATATATATATATATATATATATACACACATACACACACACACACACACAGTGAATATAAAAAGTTCATACACCCCTGTTAAAATGCCAGGTTTTTGTGATATAAAAAATGAGATCACAATAAATAATTTAAAACTTTTCCCACCTTTAATGTGGCCTATAACCTTTACAATTCAATGGAAAAACAAACAAATCTGTTAGGGGGAAAAATATAAAAAATAAAAAAAGGTACATAAGTGTGCACACCCTTAAACTAATACTTTGTTGAAGCACCTTTTGATTTAATTACCTTAAACTAATACTTTGTTGAAGCACCTTTTGATTTAATTACAGCATTCAGTCTTCTTGGGTAGGAGTCTATCAGCATGACACATCTTGACTTGGCAATATTTGCCCACACTTCCTACCAAAAGCACTCCAAATCTGTCAGATTGTGAGGGCATCTCTTGTGCACAGCCCTCTTCAGGTCACCCCACAGATTTTCTATTGGATTTAGGTCTGGGCTCTGGCTGGGCCATTCCAATACTTTAATTTTCTTCTGGTGAAGCTATTCTTTTGTCGATTTGGATGTATGCTTGCGGTCATTGTCGTGCTGAAAGGTGAAATTCCTCTTCATCTTCAGCTTTCTAGCAGACGCCTGAAGGCTTTGGGCCAAAAGTGACTGGTATTTGGAATGGTTTATAATTCCCTCCACCTTGATTAAAGCCCCAGTTCCAGCTGAAGAAAAGAAGCCACAAAGCATGATACTGACCATGCTTCATCATGGGGATGGTGCTCTTTTTGATCCGAAGTGTTGTTTCTGCGCCAAACGTACCTTTTGGAATTGTGGCCAAAAAGTTAAACCTTGGTCTCATCAGACCACAACAGATTCTCCCACATGCTTTTGGGAGTCTTGATGTACTGTTTTGCAAATTTTAGCCGGGCCTGGATGTTTTTTTTTTCTGTGTAAGAAAAGGCTTGTATCTTGCAACCCTACCCCATAGTCCAGACATATGGAGAATATGGGAGAGTGTTGTCACATGTAGTACACAACCAGTACTTGCCAGAAATTCTTGCAGCTCCTTCAGTGTTGCTGTAGGTCTCTTGGCAGCCTCGCTGACCAGTTTTAGTCTCGTCTTTTAATCAATTTTGGAGGGATTCCAGTTCGTTGCCTCATATTTCTCCAGTTTTTGATGACTGTCTTCACTGTTTTCCATGGTATATCCAATGCTGTGAAAATTTTTTTGTACCCTTCTCCTGACTGATACCTTTCAACAATGAGATCCCTTTGATGCTTTGTAAGCTCTCTACGAACCAAGCAACTGAGTAAATGTCAGGAAAATCCTACTAGGAGAGCTGAACTTTATTTGGGGTTAATCAGAGTCTCTTTAATTGATGGCAGGTGTGTACCCAAGAAGATAGAATGCTGTAATTAAATCAAAAGGTGCATCAACAAAGTATTAGCTTAAGGATGTGCGCACTTATGCAACCAGCTTATAGTACATTTTTTATTTTTTATATTTTCCCCCAACAGATTTCTTGTTTTTCCTTTGAATTGTACAGATTATATTTCACATTAAAGGTGGGAAAAGTTTTGAAATTATTTATTACGGTCTAATTTTTTTACATCACAAAATCCTGTCGTTTTAACAGGGGTATGTACACTTTTTATACCCAGTGTGTGTGTGTGTGTGTGTGTGTGTGTGTGTGTGTGTGTGTGTGTGTGTGTGTGTGTGTGTGTGTGTGTGTGATATATATATATATATATATATATATATATATATATATATATATATATATATAGAAACACTAGAGAATCTCAACGTCATGAAATGTCGAATTTCAGTACATCGAGACTGAATACACGAAAGTGCAGTTACGCGAAAACTGCAGTATGTCGACTATGGAAATGACTAATCTGCTATCGTGGTGTCATGTTCGTGACATGCGGTGCGGTTTATGGATTTAGCTGGGATTTTAAGTAACTGGTCATTGTGTAAGGGTATTGGCTAGGAATGTCATGTGTGTGAGTGTGTGTAGTGGTGGTGTTTTTGTGTGTTTGTATCTTTAGTGCGACCTCGGAGTTAGTATATATAAGTAGGCGGGGTGTGGGGGGCTTGTCCCCCTGCTTATAGGTAGGGTAGGTGTGTGTGTTGTTTTGTTTGTTTTAGTGTAGTTATGTACGTGTACATGTATGTATGGTCATGGTTTTGCGTGTTTGGTTATGTGGGTGTTTAACTATTCAATCTCGAAATACTGAAATTCGATATTTCAGCATTCCAAGATTGTCTAGTGAATTCATATATATATATTACACACACACACACGTTTTTACATATATATATATATATATATATATATATATATATATATATCTATATATATATATATATATATATATATATATATATATATATATATATATGTGTGTGTGTATATATATATATATATATATATATATATATACACACACACATATATATATATACACACACACACACACACATATATATATATATATACATACACACACACACACACACACACACACATCTACTTCAAAACACTGAATTACTATAACGTTGAACCACAAAAAAAAAGACCATAACACAAAGTTCAGAACACTAAAAAGTTAGAACACTGAAATTACATAACAATGAAAATTTAAATTGAGCCTTATATCATCCTAAGTGTTACATGGTTATAGTTTAAAAGTGTTCATTTTTTGGTATCACTTTAAGAAGATGTAGTATGTAGTAAACAAACATGGTGGATGATATGTTTTGCAGTTTAAGAGAAGTTCTCAGGTTGTATAATAAAAGTTTATCAGATAACGGTTAAGCATGGTTATGTTTGAGTGATGGACTTATTAGTTTAAAAGAAATCAGGCTAGTGTTGTGGGAAGTGATGGGATAAGTGAGTAGGGGATTAAATTTTTATTTTGGTTGTATGTACATGTTGTCAGGAAAATAGAGGTACATGTTTGAGATATTATTTGTGTATTCTGTATGAAGATTACAATACAGTGGGGAATGGGAAATTTACCTAGTCTCCAATGTAGTACAATCTTGGAGTTGGTATATTTAATTTACAGGGGAGCTTGCCCCCCCCCCTGCAGAAACGTTGAAACAAGTGTGTTTATCGGTTTAGTTATGTTTGATGTGGAAGGTGTATTACTAATGTGTGCACTGTAACATTCGATGTCATGGGATGCGATGATTTAAATTTGCAGTATTATATAGTTTCATTGTTCTAAGTTTTCAGTGTTCTGAACTTTCGATGTTATGGCCTCAGTGTTTTGTGCTTGAACATTGTAGTAATGCAGTGTTTTGAAATAGGCACACACACTAACCATATATTTTGGGACACATTACTTTGAGTCCCAGAAAAGAAAGCCTAAATCAAAAACATCAAAAATACACGACTTATATATACCAAGTCTGAAATTACATTTTACCAAAATATTCCTTTTTCTCCAAGGTGTGGCAAACTGAAAGTTGGCATATACAAGTTTATGGGTGGGGGGTCTGTGAGGGGTTTGTCCCACAGCAAAAAACTTTATAGAAGAATAACGATGTTGGAAACTCACTGTTCTGTATTTTTTTTTTTTTTGTAATTATGGGGCTCACATAGCAAACCCCAACACACACACACACACACACACACACACACACACACACACACACACACACACACACACACACACACACACACCTGTTTCTTATTCACAAAGCAGTATTTGCTTGTTAGGACTACCAGGAGTAATGATGTAGTCCAAGGAACAAACAACCATGTATTTTAACAGCTTAAAGTTGCTGATAGTAGACATAAGACATTAAATTCTACTTGCCTACCTTCTTTTTTTAATAATTAACTGAAAAATTGTAATTGGACAAGTGCTAGATCTATGATGCTTGTACGGAAATCAAAAGAAGTGAGTACACATAATGCTAGGGACAGGGACAAAGCAACACAGTATCCATATGATAACCAGGTAAGTGGGCTGTTCCAGATATTCTTTCAGCCAACAGCCATTCAAAGGAAGAAGACTTTCAGATACACAAGATCATTAGAACAAGTTACGTGTACCAGCATATATCCTAACCTTGGACCCCAAAAAGGGTGGCTATGGTAAAAAAAAATATGAAGTACAAAATAAAAAATATTAAAATTTGTAGGTTGAGTACACCATTTTAACAAAAGCAAACAAACTAAACCAGAGAGTTTTTTTTTTTTCCAACAGACTAAAAATGAGAAAATAAATACAATAAAAATCATGAAAATATACAAAAAACACCTTCCAAAATGTAGGTTTTGCACATATTAAACTGTCCTGCTGACTCAACCACTAGACTGGAGAGATTGGACTAAAGGCCTGTAGTGGGCCTGGCTCTAATTTGGCAATTATGCTTTGCAAAATCATATATATATATATATATATACCACCTTGATTTCTGCTAGAATGCAGCATAAGCATTTTAATCCATTTGCTAGCTAGACTTCAAATACATATTCTATTAAAATGTTCCATACATCTTTAACTCTTTTGTTACAACGTAATCATAATACAATGGAGTATTTCTTTTACTGCTCCAGTTAGTCCCCAATAAGCAAAAATATGTTCAATGTTATGTCCACAAAAACATCCAACAAACCACTCAATGGCTCCAAAGATTATAAATAAAAACAGGTAAATTTATTCGGAGAGCGCTTTTGTGGTATAGATACACCACTTCATCAGACCTAAAATTAACTGATCTTTACAGTCTCCATATACTAATGGTGATTAACAAACAGCCAATCACAGATACCAGAAATTAATTAAAAGCTTCTTCTTAAAGAAACAGCACATCCTTGTATCTTTCGGCTTTTCCAGGTTAGGGGTTGCCACAGCGGAACTCCGGTCCGCTAATGATTGGCAGTAGATTTTTACGTACCGACTTGCCAGGCCTGAAGCACATTCACGCACGTCTCCACACAGAAGACGCTTTAGCTGAGAATCGAACAGGACAACGTCTTACTGTGAGGCGACAACGCTACCGCAGCACCACCACCGCATTACTGTAAAATAAGCTACATATTTATCTAAAATAGCAAAAACTGCACCATAAAAAGTAAAACAATAATCCTATGTAAATATGTGTGTGTGTGTGTGTGTGTGTGTATATATATATATATATATATATATATATATATATATATATATATATATATATATATATATATATATATATGTGTGTGTGTGTGTGTGTGTTTGTGCACATCTACATATAAAAATGTAACAAAAGACTCATTCGAATAATTCTACTAACTCTACCTATATGAATGACTTGTAACATTTCATAATTCTATTATCTAGCTAATGGTCTAGACTTTAATAGGGGTTTGAGGGGTACCTTATCATTCAAACCTCTCCCTTTATCTGCCCTAAGTCTCACTATCCACCTGCTTTCAGTTGTTTCTGTAAAATTCGCAATGTCGCCCCCTCTTTTATTTTCATGATCATTCATGGAGTTAAAATTTGTGGTTTTGCGGCAAATCAGTGAGAACGGAATTCACTAAATAATGATAGCCTTTGGTAACACACAGTAACACAAAACAGTATTTTAGCAACTTTCTAAGATTATACAAGCAATATTTAAAATGTGTCCCTGGTTTTGGGCCTTTGCCTCCCCCCAAAATAAATTTTGGCTTTTTACACATTTCTTCTGCTGTGAAATTGAGAGATTTAGTTGTGTTAAATGTATGGTGCAGTGGTAGTGTTGTTGCCTGACAGCAAGAGGCTCTCTGGTTTGGTTCTTCTGTGTGGAGTCTACATGTCCTCCCTGTGTTTGTGTGGGTTTCCTCCCATGTTACAAATACATGCATCTGGAGCATTTCTCCCTGGACCTCTGCTGAAAGTTGTCTTTGTTCCAAGTCTGACTTTCCCAGTAAAAAAGAAGTTATGTACTCACCATAACATTCCATGTTTGTAGTCCATCTCACCCTTCATTCTTACATATGGGATCGGAGCCGATCCTCGGCTCCGACTCGGCCTATTTACAAGCTGGAAGCCTTCTAGTTGGCTCGTGGTTAGGTAGGTATTCCATGGTGCACCAGTACAATCCCCAGATTGTTTTGCTGCGGAACTCGGCTCTGAAACATCCACAGGGGGAGCTGGAGCAGAGGGTTCCACCAGTGGTACCAAACACTCCGGCTCCAAAATACTAGCATGGCTCGGAGGAGGAATGACCGAAGGGGACTTCGGACTAAAGTGGCTCCAGAATCGACTGGGTCAGAGCCAACAATAATTTAGGTAAAGCAGATGACTTTAAAAGTCTCAGCACTACCCACTCAGCACTACCCACTCCACATCTTCTTCCGATAAACTCCTGGAAGACCTGGAGGACAGAGTAGGACAGCAGGATCTCTGCAGTATCGGAGACTTCAATATAGGGCAGACCAGTAGAGGATCCATAGACCAGCTCCATGAGATACTCTCACCGGTCGGCTCTGAGCCACTTGGGGCCGACCCTGTAATCACAGTACTGCTCTCAATCGGCACCAAGCTCTGTGGAGCAGTGGACTTGTCTGATTTAGTGATTTGAAGAGGTGACTCCAAGACACCAGCCGGTGCCGGGGAGGGCCTCTTAGAGGACTTAGACTTTTCCTTTTTAGATCCCCGAGATCTAGAAGAGGATGAAGAGCTAGCCAGATCTTCCTCAAAGGAAGGTTTAAGAAGACCTTTTAGGATGAGCTTATTTTTCTTTTCTTGCAACACCCAAGCACTGAAAGAGTGGCAAAATAAGCAAGTTTCCTGTAAATGGATGGCCCTCAAACAGTAAAAGCCATCCATACTGTGGCCATCCGTTATGGACATCTTCTGTGAGCATTTAATACATTTCTTAAAGCCAGACGGCTTATGGTCCTTGCTTTCTTTAAACATTCACATAGAGATGAGCACACACACACACACACGCACACACACGCACACGCGCACACGCACACACACACACACTATGAACCTATGAACACACACACACACAGAAAAAGGGAGAGGACTAGGTCCTGTAATTTAAACGGGCCTAGCCCTGCAGGAAAAAGAAAGACACCACGAGGGCTAGGTCCTCTAACTTAAACGGGCCTATCCAGGGCAGGAAAGGAAACGGAAAAACTAGGTCTTCTATCTAAAACAGACCTAGTGAAAGTTACAATAAGGAGAGAAGTCACACACTCAAAAGGAATAAAGGGTAAACTATCAAAATACTCAACAAGGAAACAGAACCTCGTTCTGTTAATAACACTAACCAATGTAGAAGCGAGAATCTGCAAAAAACTCAGACTTATGATTAAGGAAATAAAACAGAACCTCATTCTGTTAACAACGGTAACAATTTAGCAAGTGGGAATCTGCAAAAAAAACTTTGACTTATGCCAAAGAACAACAAACAGTCTGAGCGCAAAAGGCACCTACAAATACTAACTCTATTAATAAACACGAAAACCAGCACACAGGATGCCAACACTATGAGGCCAAAAGGCCAATGTACCAAGAGACTGCACACAAATGGCGCAATTATAAAGACTAACTATTCTAAATTGCAAACTATGACTAAACAATGATGCAATAACAGTTTTGACTAAAACAGTCCAAAAAATTTAGAATAAATTTTGAATAAATGCAAAACTTAGCCAGAGCAAAAGAAAAGCACAACTGAACTCGTCGATGCGGCAAATGAGATCTGGGGATTGCACGGGTGCACCATGGGATACCTACCTAACCACGAGCCAACTAGATAGTCTCCGATCCAATATGTAAGAATGAAGCAGAGATAAGACTACAGAACATCAAATGTTAAATAAAAAAAATTTACAAGGAACTGAGAGCTTCAGGGGAAGAGAAGTTTAATGCTGCTTATTCCAAAATATGTTGGTATTGTTAGTAGCACAACAGGTAGTATCCTTACTTTTAATGCATAAGGCTGTGGGTTCTACTCCCAAAGTATGCAGATGTATCACTGATACTGTACTGTGCTGTAATTTAAAGAGAGTGGATGCTGCAAGTCCTGTGAATGTCCTCCTTTGGAGGAGTTACCCAGTAACTATGAACCTGTTATCAGTTTGCCATCCATTCCCTATTGCAATATTACTAGCTTATCATTTTTTAATGTAACATAGGCAATTTATTCTTCAAGGGCAGCAGACACTTTATTTGTAGATGAAAATGAAATATAAAAGTTGTTTCCTAGCAGCAACTTCTTCATTAGTTAGAGATCCCTTAAATGTGGAATTATTGACATGACTTAACTTCTGCAGGGATTTTGCACATTTACTGATATTGGTGGATTGTAATGACAGAAATTTGAGTGGCCTTTTACGGTTGAAATTTTTGTCATTACTGGTTTATACATTTTGTTTCATTGCTTACTAAAGACTGTTCAAAACTACGAATTTAAAACAATCTAACTGATTCTGTATTATACAAGGAATATAATTTAATACAATCAGGAAGGTGAAGCAAAGAATGCATACATGTATGCATGGCCCTAAAAATGTGTTTGAAAACAGCCCAGAGGAAAGTGTGAAAGGCTCAAAATCATGGACAAATGTTAAGCTTTACTCTTGTTACTAAAGTAATGGATGAAGTTAAAAAGGTTCACACCACATTACCTTAACCTGGCCAAGCCTTTTGACACAATCCCCTACTTAGGTGGAGTACAAAAGATGAATAATGTAGGAGCACACACTTGCATCTCTAGATGGATTGCCAACTTGCTCACAGGATGCAGGAGATCAAAATAGGGGAAGAGACTAGTCACCAATGGAGTCCCCCAAGGTTCAGCGCTGAGAATGTTTCTGTTTGCCATATACATCTCAAAGTAAAAGGAAATACCAAAGGGCTTTGGCTGGCTAAGTTTGAGATGAGTGCAAGCTAGGAGCAGTTATTGAATCCCCAAATGACTTAACCATCATGCAGAAAGGTTTATCCCAAATAATAACTGGTGTCAAAATCATGACAATGCCCTCTGAGAACTGATCCAGTTGTTTGGCATTTGGGAACTTGTGTGTACAGTGATATGCCAGAGTTATAAGAAAGCCTTTCTATATTTACACGGCTTATAAACAAATTGATTGTGACTAGAGCTAGAGATGTTGTCACCCTTTATAAAGCTTTCATTAGGTCAATCATTTTGTATAATGCCCACTTTGGCATGCATCTGTCCAGCCCCATGCAACAATTGGAATACCTTCAGAGATACGTACTAAAAGGATACAAGTCCTAAACAATAGGTCTTGCATGGACCACCTGAAAGATTTATTACTATACTCAGTATCCTACAGAGTGCTTACAGGTGACATGTCTGGAATATGTAAGGAAACCAGTCTGGTGAACCCCTGCCTTAAACAAGCTATACAATAGAAGGAGGAAACTAGTACAGAAAAGCATAAAATCCCAAGACGGGAAGACATCCCTGATCAGTATCAGCAAGAAACTACGATCCCTCATAATATCATCCAAGGTGAGCTTCGAAAGAAAAATTGCCAAGGACTCCAAAGATAACCACAAGGGATTCTTTAGCTATGTCAAGAATCTATGTGGCAATGCTCAAATCTGCTCGGAGTTAGTGCAGAATGGCACAAAATACATTGAACCGACCGATATCGCCAACATCCTGGCAGACAGGTTCAGTGCAAACTTCACTCCCCTCTCACCCCCAAAAGGTCCCATAACCATACCAGAAGAATGTAGCGCCCCTGAAATCACAAGCACTCAGGTTAAAACAGACCTTTCCAAAGCCAAAAATACAGCATCAATGGGACTGGATGGTGTCCCAGGCTGTGTCCTACATGAGCTCAAAGACTAACTAACCTCTCACCTAAACACACTGTTCAAACTCAGGCTCTCCACAGGCTACATACCCATAGAGTGGTGCACAGCAATGGTTATTCCGCTCCACAAAGGTGGAGCCACAACAGATCCCAGGAACTATCGCCCTATAAGCCGGACTAGCTTGGTCTGCAAGGCTATGGAGTGCATCATCATGGAACTCATTAACAGAGGCATTGGGAACCTCCAAACACTGGACCTTACCAGTTCGGCTTTGCTAAGGGCAGATCATGCCTCCTAAACCTGGTGGACTTCTTTGAGACAGTTACCAAAGCTATAGACGAGGGAAAAGTGGTATATACAGCCTACCTAGACCTCGCAAAGGCCTTCGACACCATTCCCCATTCTGGTATTATAGACAAGCTCACCAGCCTGAACATAAACCCCTACATCACAAGATGGGTTGCCAACTGGCTCACAGACAGAACCCACATGGTGAGAGTTGCAGGAGTTAGGTCCGACAATAAAACCGGTTACAAGTGGTGTTCCCCAGGGCTCAGTCCTAGGACCCCCTCCTGTTCGGCATATACTTCTCAGAGGTACAGGCAAGCACAGAAGGACTATGGCTGACAAGGTTCCCATTCGACTGCAAACTAGGGGCTATAATTGACTTCCAGCTGACACAGACATCCTCCAAAAGGGTCTCAAATACCTGGTGTCAAATTCATGGCCTCAAGCTAAATGCCAAAAAGTGCATAGTCATCCCCTTTGGAAAAAACAAAACACCCACAAACTATCACGTAGGTGGTAGTCCCCTAAATAGGGAAGATGTAATAAGGGATCTGGTGACCCAAGTAGATAGTAATCTCTCCTTTGATAATCACATTGCCAAAGTGGTTAGAAACTCCTTCTATGTGGCCCACCTAACCACAAAAGGGTTCGCATTCAGATCAAAAGAAGTCATTGTGCCCCTCTACTCATCACTCATCAGACCCATCAGAGAGTACAACGCCCCTTTTGGGATGTACCTTACAAGACACCTGCAACAGCTGGAAAGACCACAGAAGTACCTCACCAAGAGGATCACTGGCCTCAAACAGATGCCCTATGCAGCTCGACTGAAGAAACTCTAGCTGTACTCGGTTGCATACCGCCTACTCAGAGGTGATCACTGCCTGACATACAAGGCCATTTCCAACCCTGAATTGATGGACATGCTCCACCTAAAGAAAACCTTAACCCCTCGAGCCACACACTCTAGGGATCTAAAATCTCACCACAACAATAAACAGAATGTGCTGGAGGGATAGATTCCTGTCCCAGAGACTTCCCATGCTTTGGAACAAGACTCCAATCTACATTAGGTAGAGCTCCTTGCTAACACTCCAAGAGAAACCTTGACGAGTGGATGGGAAACAGAAAGTTAACCCCGGGGATCACTTCAGTGGCTCTGCTGGACAGAGGCACAGGGAACTAATCTAAGGGGGTGGCGAAAGCCAACACATTCTGGCTAGGCTTATAAATGCCTTTGGGCAGATAGCCTAGTACCTACCTATGGACCTAATACAGATGGACCTATACAGATGGACCTACTGAACCTAAGCAAGTCAAATCGCATCAGAAATACTTAGTCCAGGTATCTAAACTGAATGTTGTGGAGATATGGCAATATACATCACAGAGACTACCACTGTTCCAGAACAGACTATCCATAAAAATAAAATAAAGCTCATCTATCCATATTCAAATGCAACTTGGATCCAAGGATGGGTAATAGAAAATGTACTCCAGGATTGTCCCTCATGCCACTAATGGATAGAGGCAGTTCCTAAATCCTGCATCCCTTACATGGGTCCCCTCAAATTATCTATGGTATGATCACAGTTATTCTCACTAGAGCTAATATACAATTATCACCCATAGGATAGGTAAGACCAATCAGAAATGTTAATTCAAGCACCAAAAGAGAACTGACTAAGCTTAATGTCCTCCAGGTGAACCTATGTTGTGGTAAAATTGCCCTTTTTAGATCACAAGTGCCCCTCTCACCCTCTGCCCCCCCTCCCCAGTCTTTAACAGCTTCTGGCACCTATGGAAGCATGTACAACTCAGATACAGAACCTGGCTGAGAACAGAGCTTCACAAAAAAGCCTGGAGGTGATATATTAAGGAGACTTGTTAGGCTAGTTTTATTGTACTGGATCAATTTCTATTGTACTTCTTACTGAGCGATATACAGGTTGTTACTGGTGTGAACATAACAAGTATACCTGCTCTTGAGACACTAAAGACCAGATTACATGCTGGAATTCCCAATGACCTAAATATTTCTTGAATTCCAATCCTGCATAGATAAGGTGAATCTTTATCTAACAGTACTAAATCACGTATTCATGGTCTCAAAAAATAATGGCTATGAGCAACATAATAGCATATTTGAGAAATGCCTTTTGAACTTTCCTGTATCCAATTATGCTGAACAAAGTTAATATTAATAAAAATGATGGTAGCTGACCAAGACAGCTAGGCAATCTGGAGTGGCCCACAATGTGTCACCAAATAAATATAAGTGCTCTCAAAGGTTATATACCTTCTACAAGGACCAGCCACAATAAAAGTTTAAATATATTTAATAATTAAAGAACATGAAAATACTGAATATACATTTACAGCAAATCACAGAAAATATTGAAATTAAGACTGCTGGACAGACATATACAAATAAAGGAAAACACTCTCTAAAGTAAGCTTCACTATATTCCTGACTGAATCCAAGAGAATTTACTGCTCCCTAATAACTTACTTGGGCAAGGCAAGATGAAATACATGTGTAGCCTTTCTAGTCAGGCCCCCAAACAGAATACTCAATATTTTGAGATTTCTCTTCGTAATACATAAAATATAATTTACAAGAGGGTTGGCAGAATACCTCATCTGGTCACCTGACTAAGTTCTCGCAGTATTCCCTTTTAAAGCTGAGACAGGAATTTTGCACAGACGGCTACAATACAAATAAAATGTTTATGGCCGTGCCAGGGGCTTCCCCTCTTTTTACTGAGCTAATGAACAAAAACTTTTTTCCCCAGACCTAGCGTCTCTGGCCCTATTCATCACTGTGAGGTGTTGTTTAATAGTTTAATGACTCATTTACATATCTCTTATTTTTCTTAAAGTAAGCTAGCTGGTACATTTAACTCAGTTGCAATAATACATGTACATTTCTTTTCATTCCAGCAGGATGCACTGTTGATATATTTTAACACAACAAAGCTCACAAATCCATTTTTAGTACAAGCATCTGTACAAATCAGTTTGATATACAAATGACATAGTTCTAGTACACTTGTAACACAAGCATCTTCTATAAATCAGTTTGATATTCAAAGGACATATTCTTTACAAAACTCCAGTTGGCTATGCTAGGACTTGCCCATATCATCACAATGGTCAGGAATGAATTCTGCGTCACATGGAAGGCGAGCCTATTCTATAACAAGGTGATCCTTTGAGTCACATAACTGTCTCTCCAGCATGTTCGATTTTTGTCACAAGTGAAGTTCAAATCCTTGGATATAATGTTTCTAGGGTTGTTTTGCAATGTGCAAAAGATCCATTAGGAGTAAATCTGAGGATGCATCACAAGACAGGCATAGATTGCCTCTATGGAGACTTCCAGATACTGAGTACAGAGACAGAGCCTTTAGGCGGTCTATGTAAGACAGAGTATTCATGCCATGGATTCGCCTGGCGAGAAACCTCTGTGGGCATTCCAACTGTTGCAAGTGTCTGGTTAGGTGCATGTCAAATGGGACATCTTACTCAATGATGGGTCCGATAAGGGCTGAGTAGAGTGGTACTATAACTTCCTGAGGCCTGGAAGACATACCCTTAACTACAAGTTGGGCAGCATTGAAAGATTTTTTTTTTACTACTTTTGCTACATATTGGTCAAAGGCCAGAGTACTGTCTACATATGTTCCCAGATTCTTAACTACTGGACTGATTCAAAGGGGTGTCTGGAATCTCTACCCCAGAAAAAAATGTAGTCACAAGACAAAACCTCCCTTATCGGTCTCAACAAAAAGTTGAGATCCCTTATCAAATCCTCTAAAGCAAGCTATAAAGGCAGAATTGCAGCTGACACCAAAAACAACCACAAAGCCTTCTATAGCTATATCAAAATCTCAAAGGCAATACCCACATTTGCTCTGAGTTATTGCACTACGGCACCTCCTATACTGAGCCAACAGATATAGCCAACATACTGGCCAACAGATTCAGTGCCAACTTTACCCCCCCCCCCGAGGGCCCCATTACAATACCAGAAGAAAGCTTGGTACTCACCATTTCTGCGGCACAGGTAAAATCTGCATTGTCCAAAGCCAAGAATACAGCATCCATGGGACCTGATAATATCCCTGGCTGCATCCTACATGAGCTACAAAATGAACTGCCACCACATATGTGTGCCCTGTTCAGTCACAGCCTTACCTCAGGCTATGCCCCTAATAAATAGCACACTGCTACAGTAATCCCACTTCATAAAGGGGGAGCAACTACAGACCCTGGGAACTATTGTCCCATTAGCCTGACGAGTCTGGTATGCAAAGCTATGGAGAGCATCATCATGGACCTGCTTAAAGATATAGGCAATCTCCAAACTCTTGACCCCACACAGTTTGACTTTGTCAAGGGGAGATCCTGCCTGCTGAACTTGGTTGACTTCTGTGAGGCAGTCACCAAGGCTGTGGATGAGAGTAAGGCAGTTCATACAGCCTACCTCGACTTAGCCAAGGCCTTTGATACCATTCTCACTCATGTATCATTGATAAACTCACCAAACTAGGTAGCAATCCTTACATCACTAGGTAAGTTGCAAATTGGCTCAGAGACAGGACCCACACAGTGAACGTTGCAGATTCCAAGTCAGACTGTTGACCAGTCATGAGTGGAGTACCACAGGGCTCAGTCCTGGGCCCTCACCTGTTTGGCATCCACTTCTCAGAAGTCCAGGCCAACACAGAAGGACTCTGGCTGACCATGTTTGCTGATGACTGCAAGCTAGGAGTCATTATCATCTCCCCAAGTGATGCATACATCCTACAAAAGGGCCTCTCTGAGACCAATGACTGGTGTTGGAACCATGGCCTGAAGCTTAACGCCAGAAAATGAGTTATCATCCCCTTTGGAAAAACCTCAGTTCCCATGAATTATCACATTGATAGGAGCCCACTGAACACTGACGGGGCCATAAGAGATCTGAGCACCCAGGTAGACAGCCACATCACCTTCGACACCACATTACCACTGTGGTCAGAAAGTCCTTCTACATGGCACATCTTATAACCAAAAGTTTTGCATCCAAGAAGAAAGAGGTCATCATTCCTCTCTACTCATTCCTCATTAGACCAATCATCGAATATAACACCCTGTTTGGCATGTACCTGACCAGACGCCTACAACAGCTAGAGAGGCCACAAAAGTACCTCACAAAAAGGATCGTAGGCCTTAAACACATGTCCTACATGGACAGACTCAAGAAACTTCAGCTGTTCTCAGTCTCTTATTGTCTAATTAGAGGTGATCTCTGCTTGACTTACAAGCCATATCCGACCCAGCCCTACTTGAAATGCTACACCTAAAGAAATCCCAATCCCCCAGCACCACACACTCCAGAGATCACAACCTCATTACCACAATTAACAGAACATGCTGGAGGGACAGGTTCATCTTACAAAGACTGCCCATGCTCTGGAATAAGCTTTCCATTCATGTCAAGCAGAGCACCTCACTAGCCCTCCAAGTGAAACCTTGACGAGTGGATGGGTAACAGAAAGTTCACTCCAAGGATCACTCCAGTTGCCCTACTGGACAGGGGCACTGTAAACTAGCATTGGGTGGCACAGTGCCTGGGAAATTTGTTTGGGATAGGCTTGTAAAGGCTCCAGGGCCATTAGCCTAGTACACACCTATGAATCTATGAACACTTTCTAGGCCATTTCTGGAATATGTGAGAGTTCTGTATTTTTCCAAAGCCATTGGCCAATATAACCCAATTTTAACCAATAAATGGCCCCTAGGGACAGGAGGATGGCATGCATTTGTGCCTGTGCATTAAGTATTTTACAGATTGCCCCTGTCCATAAGGGACATAGGCATGTGATTCAAACAGGATGTCCTATACTTCATTACACTGTGTTTTTACGATGGTCTTTTGGTAGCATTTCCTCATTCAAAGTTTGCTGGATAACACACAGTGTTTACTGTCAGTGGTCTTGTTCTGTACATGAGAATGATGAAATGTTTCAGTCAGAAATTTCATTTTTTATCTCTGTTGTGTGACTCTGGAATTAATATGTTTTAAGTAAATGAAGGAGGCTGGGACAAAATCCTCCATATGGGGATGTAAAGGGCTTGCCCCTTCTGCAAAACTGCTGTAATGGTTTTGGTTAGTTCAATAATCACATCACTCAATCAAAAATCAATGAAACATGGCTCAATGGATATCCATTCAAATTACCATAGGAAAAGTACTGGGGGACATACTACTACTATCGAGCAGTCCGTCTAGCCAAGCATCTGGTGCCACATTTAACTCCTCATCCAGGATAACTAGGGCATTGGAGCCATGAAATCACTATCTACTGGAACAATAGCTGTAAAGGAGAGATATTCTTGTCAGGGACATAAAAGTAGCCAAAAACAGTTTATATGAAATTGTGTTCATTTGTGCTTTTTGACATCTAACCAAGTGATTACAGGTATCCCAGCCTTTCCCAGCTTTTTCAACACATCCAGATTTAGATATTCTCATGGAAAAGTTATTCCTGTTTTTAAACTTGCACAGATAATCTAGAATCATTTTCCTTTTATAGACAGTACCCTGTTGCTTCATGTTCTGCACTGCAAAGGTTACTTCAGAAAATGACATTGTCTCAAGAGGTTATAAAGAAATAACACAGTTTGGTTTAATCACAAACCAAACAAACTTGTACTGAGTCAGGAAACCTATCTACTGCCAAGTGCCCAGTACCAACACTGATCAATTTGCTCACCCAAAAACGTCAAAAGTAGCACAGCAAGTGCAGAGTTGTTCCTACACCCAAGGCTGCAAATACCTACACCCTGGAGCTGAAAAACACCAAAACACTTTACAGCCCTAGGGATCATGTACCTGTAGACTATGGCTCAACCGTCCAGGTACAGGGGACTGTCATCCTGTTACCTCCCACCAGAGAACTTCCTTCCACATACCCTCTCACATGGAACCTCCATCCATATAGACAGGCAGCCCAAAACCTGGCAGAAAATACAGCAACAAATTTGTATTTCCAGCAAATAGCAAATGATGTAAGGTCGGTAAACAGATCCATGCCTTGAAGCCAAGGAGAGTCTGTCCCCAGTTAATTCAAAGTAATTCCAAAATAACCCACCATCACTGGTAAGTCACAGTCTCTTCCTCTGGTAGAAGGGTAGACATTAACAGCAAAACACAGGTAGGTGGTATGGTAAAACTCCCATCACTTAGTAGTAGTTTCCTTCTCTGGGATTAGGGAAGACAGTAGCAGCATGACACAGGCAGACAGGTGAGACGGTATAACTGCCATCACTGTAACAGTCTTCTGTTCCAGCACTGGGTAGGCAGTAACAGTATGACACAGCTAGGTACGTGGTATGGTAAACTACTGTCACTAGTGAGCAGCCTCCTCCTACACTGGTACTAGGGGGAAAAAAAAACTAGCCACCTGACACAGTTAGGTATGTGGTATGGTAAATCTGCAGTCATCAGTCACTTGCAGTTTTCCTGCTCTCTTTCTCCCCTCTCTGATATTAGGGCAGACAATAGCAACACGACTCAGCTAGGTAGGTGGGATAGTAAAACTGCTACCACTAGTTAGTAGCAGTAGCTCAGGCATTAGGACAGAAGCTGCATAATTGGAATGGTAAAACTACCATCACTAATTAGCAGCAGCTCTGGTATTAGGGCAGATAGTAACAGCATAACAGAATGAGGTAGGTGGGATGGCAAAACTTCCATCATTAGTTAGCAGTAATCTTCTGCTCTAGCATTAGGACAAACAGCAGCACACAGCCAGGCATGTTGGATGGTAAAACTCAGTCACTGAGTTAGTAGCCATGTCTTGCTCTGGTATTAAAGCAAATACCCAACTGCATGACCCAGCTAGCTAGGTGAAATGGTAAAACTACAAGTTGCGTTGGCATTAAGGCAGGCAGTAGCAGCATAATACAGCTAGGCAGGTGGGACAGTAAAACTTCAATATGAAGTTAGTAGTAGTCCTCTGTTCTGGTATTATGCAGACAGTAATGGCATGACACAGCTAAGTATATGGGATAGTAAAACTACTGTCACTAGTTAAAAGCAATCTCTTGCTCTGGTATTAGGGCAAGTACCTACCTGCATAACAGAGATAGCTGGGTGGTTGGGTAAAACCACCATCACTGGTTAGTAGCAGTCTTCTGCTCCAGCACTGGGGCAGACAGTAGCAGCATGATACAGTTATGTAGGTGGGACAGTGGAACTACAATCACTGTTTAGTGGCAGTCTCCTGCTCTGGTATTAGGATAACTACCTAACTGCAAGACGCAGCTAGGTGGGTGGGATGGTAAAACTGTCATCACTGGTAGGCAACAGTCTTCTGCTCTGGCACTGGGACAGACAGTAGCTGCATGACTAAGCTAGGTATGTGGGATGGTAGAGAGTTTTCTCCCACTGTTATGTCTGCAGGCAAGTGGAGCAGGTGGGTGTTGCAGTAAGAGCTAGTGTCCGTTGTTCATAGGTGTGTACTAGGCTAATGGCCCTGGAGCCTTTACAAGGCTATCCCATAGGATTACCCTGGCATTGTGCCATCCGACCTTAGTTTCTACTGCTTCTGTCGAGTAGAGCCACTGTAATGATCCCCGGGGTGAATCTTCTATTTCCCATCCACTCATCAAGATTTCTCTTGAAGAGGGCCGGTGAGATCTGCTTGACATGTACGGGAAGTCTATTCCATAGCATGGGCAGTGTCTGTGTTATGAACCTGTCCCTCCAGCATGTTCTGTTGATTGGTAATGAGGTTGAGGTCTCTGGAGCGTGTGGGTGCAGAGGGACTGGGATTTCTTTAGATGTAGCATTTCTAACAGAGCTGGGTCAGACATGGCTTTGTAAGTTAAGCAGAGATTGCCTCTATGTAGGCAATATGAGACAGAGAATAGCTGGAGTTTTTTGAGTTTGTCCATAAGTCCTAGGTTCCTCTTTGTGAGGAACTTTTGCAGCCTCTCCAGTTGTTGCAGGTAGAAGGAAGAGTAAAGTGAGACAATGACCTCCTTCTTCCTGGATGCAAAATGCTTAGTAATGAGATGTGCCACACAGAAGGACTTTCTGACCACAGCGGCAATGTGGTGTATCTACATCTGTCACAGCCCACCCTGCCCACAATTATTGTCAAAATCAAAGTCAGAGCAAGGGCAGAATGAAGGGTGCCAACTTTGCCATGTAAGCAATACGTCAGTTATTTGCTACTGTGATTCAGACTGACAGTAAGCCAGTATTAGTGTGCTATGAAGTGTAGTAAATTGTGTGCAGAATATCAGAAGAAGGTTGGAGTGTGTTCCTGAAAAGCATTTAATTCACACTTTTGGAAATTTTCACTGGAAATGAGAACATGTAATACAACCCTACATAACTTTCTGTGAATCAGACCTACTCAAACAATACACTGCCATGAATGTGGAAGTGTCTCCCTACAGAATACTACATTTTACATGACTGTCTTTTGAAATGGTAGGTATGGCATTATATTACAGATGTTTTAAGTTGGTAAATCCTGATACCTTTTCCTTATTGCCCCATGGAATGATATTAGCTTTTTTGTAATATCTCAAACGTTCTTTAGGAAGTATTCTGGTCAGTGTGTTACATTATGTTTGATGAGTACTGAAGGCCTCACTCACATCTAGCATACTGTCAAGGTCACGTCTCCCCAGCAAACTTGCTATACAACTACTGTACACAAAACATGCAGCTAAAATCTAAACTATAGACTGAAAAACTAAGGAGAAACTGGGCATCCAACAATAGGCACCTTGTGGAGATAGATTAATGGACATTATACAACGACCCTCCATTAATATTCCAAAACGTGTACGCGTATTGGTCAGCGTGTCCATTGTAAATCCCACAATATACCAACGGAAAAAGGTCTGATTGCCTGAACTTTTTTCCGTTGGTATAAAGTCTTCAAAACATTTTTTTTAAACAAATAAAAAAAGAAAAAGAGCAACGGAGACGGCCTTTTCTCCATTGCTTCTATTTCAAAGCATTGATGTACTGGGTATGCATGGGACTCAGTACATCAAAAAGTACAGTTGTGTACACTTACCATAAATGTTGATGTTCAAGTGTATTCACTGTTGCAGTCATTACATTTGGGTAATCTGCTGGCAGGTTGCCCTCAGTCAGCCTGAACAACAATGTCTTGGGTCCTGTGTCAGTTGCGGTCTCCTCTTCCATGACGTCAGGTCATCAGGGGGTATAAAACATGCAGCCGACACCATTTTAATCAGTTTTTCTTGCCCCAGAAGTCAGGTGCCCCCCAAATGGGGAGAAAAATTATATGTATAAACAGTAAATATATAAATGCACCTTAGAAACAAAAAAATTACCTTCAACTAAAAGCAAATACACCACAAAGGCTTTTGAGTATAGTGAAGGAAAGAAAAGGTATAGAAAAGGGAGCTGGTGGGTGGGTAACCCGGACTGCAACAGTGAATACACTCGAACATCTACATTTATGGTAAGTGTACACAACTGTACTATGTTCTTCATGTTTCACTGTTGCAGTCATTACATTTGGGTAGAATCCCAAAGCTATGGATGGGAGGATGGAACTAAACAGCATTAGCAGCAGCTATAAGGCCCTGCAGGACTGCAGTGGCATAGCCTGCCCTGGATTTAGAGAAGAGAGGTAAATGATAATGCTTTGTGAACGTATGAACTGAGCTCCAAGTAGCAGCTTCTAGAATGTCTCTGGTAGGAACCCCTCTGAGAAAGGCTGCTGAAGTAATGGCAGCCCTGGTGGAATGGGATCTGATCCCCTTGGGCACAGGTTTACCATGGTGCAGGTAGCAGAAACAAATGCAATGGCTTATCCATTTAGAAATCGTCTGCTTTGATATAGCCTTCCCCTCTGATCCAGCAGCAAATGCTACCAGTAGTTGCTCAGACTTTCTTAGAGATTTTGTCCTGTTTAACTCATTCACTCCGGAGCAGCTCAGGAAAAGCTGCCTGTTTAATTCCACCATAGGATCAACAGTGCAGCCTGAGATCATTTTCAGAAAATCCATTTGTAAAAGCATACAGAAAACAAATGTTCATAACTCTAACTATGAGAGCTAGACTAAAAATGTAAACGTGAAAGTTGTTCAGCAGACACTGACCTTTCCAACAGTGTAAATGCTGATAGTGTTTATCAAAATCATTATTAAATATTTGGCAAGGAATGTTGATATTGTGCATAGTTTTTACCTTTTTGGAAAAACAAAACACAATATCTTGGTCAATGTACCATGTAGACCCATACAATTTGAATGTAATTTGTTAATATGAATGTCAGCTTTAAAATGATACCATAACCATTACTGTGAGATGTTCCTTTCTTGAGATATTCACAGAAATATGATTAATATATTATCTTTCATAATTGATAAATAAACGAAGCATAATATCATCACCTGTAACAGACAGAGCCCACATATCAGAGTAGAAGTTGTGCATCTGAATGTCAGCTTCAAAATGATGCATCATTTGTGTGATCACCATGTTCTCTTGCAAAGATATGGGCATAATAATGAAAAGAATTATAAATATATAATTTTCATAAATTCAAGACTAAACAAATACAAGACTAAACAAACTGTGACATCTGTACATGTGTACAGTGCACAGACATAGTTCTTTTACCATGTTGTAAGGAGTAACACTGTCTTCAAAATGAGGCATTACTTGACACACTGACATGCTCCCTTGCAAAGTTATTTACCAAAATATGAAAAAAATCATAATTTCCATAACCTAATTCCAAACAAACTTTGATATCTGCCAATGAGTACAACATACAGGCACCATTCTTTTATCATGTTAGAACTATAAATAATCTTTTCAAAAGGAGGTATTACTTAGCACATTCAGATGCTCCCTTGCAAATTTATTTAACAAAATATGAAAAAAATCATAATTTCCATAACCTAAGTCCGAAACAAACTTTGATATCTGCACATGAGTACAACATAGAGGCACCATTCTTTTACCACGTTAGAACCATCAGTACTGTCTTCAAAATGAGTTATTACTTAGCACATTCAGATGCTCCCTTGCAAAGTTATTTAGCAAAATATGAAAAAAAAAACATAATTTCCATAACCGTACGTACCAAACAAACTTTGATATCTGCACACGTGTCAAACATACAGGCACAATTATTTTACCATGTTGGAACCAGCAATACTTTCTTCAAAATTAGATATTACTTGGCACATTCAGATGCTCCCATGCAAAGTTATTTACCAAAAGATGAAAAAAAAATCATAATTTCCATAAGAGTCGTTTGCCAAGCTCAGAGAAATGCATTTTACACAACACATTTCATAATAGTGTTTTACTTACTATATTGGTCCGACTTGGTCATGGGTGTTTTCCATTCTGCTCACAAGTTGCATGTTAGCAATCTTGCATGGCTCTCCTCACGCCATTGTGGAGGTTGGTCAAGAACAACGCAATGCCCTCCTCAGTTAGGTGAATGCCATCCGTTCTGAACAGGTGAACATCTTCCGTGGTGATGCCTAAGACAGAAGACAGTCTTACCTTATCTGAAATAAAGCATGGGTGGACACTGACAAGGGTGCACAGCCAGGGCACATGTAAAGAGGAAAAAGCAGGGTAAGGACCACCGCTCCACTAATATGCCAAGGACAAGCATGGGGCTCCAGATGTTGGTTATCTGTAGTGTCCCATAGCTGTGCTGGCTGCCCACTCGGACTGCTGATAGCACTATGGTCTCATGACCTCTTTCAGTGTCGGCAGTCTGCCTTACCTCTGCCTTTTCTCTTTACATGTGCCCATTCAGCAATGGACCTAAGGGATGAGGGACTGAAGTAACTCACTAATTTCTGTCCTGACCTTCATACATTTACTACTCACCTTCATACACTGACTACACTTGAAGGGAGGGAGACTGAATGGAGAGTTACATCAAGACAACATGTCAAAAGACCAAGACTGACCCAGGCTGTGTCTTTTTGCATGTGTCCTTTCCCGGAGGAACCATTACATCACAGTGGCACACCCAAGCCCATGCTTGCCTAGGATAGCAGCACTATGGGACTGAGCTGAAGAGTCTCCAAGTTCCCAACTGTGATCCCGGTGGATCACAAGATCCATGCTGGCTGGGTATGCCCCCTGTGATGCACCCACCAACACAATATTCGGCGATGGGACAGCGTAGGGTTTTTGGCTGCTCCCTTTCCAGTGACTCCCAGAACAGCAGAAGACAGTCTTACCTTATCTGAAATAAAGCATGGGTGGACACTGACAAGGGTGCACAGCCAGGGCACATGTAAAGAGAAAAAGCAGGGTATGGGTCTCATGACCTCCTTCAGTGTCAGCAGTCTGCCTTACCTCTGCCCTTTCTCTTTACATGTGCCCATTCAGCAATGGACCCAACAGCCTGGTCACAACTTTGTTGTACAGTGTGCTCTGCACATCTTACTGCTGTCAGCAGTCTGCTAGACCCTTATGGCCATGGTACTCACCAAAGCATTCCATGCATAGGTCATTCTTGCAGTTCGGGCATCCCCATGATGGTTCAGCACGTTTACCCTTGCTGGCACAGTTTTTGCATCGTGCCTTCCGCCATTTCACTGGAAAGTGCGAGCCTTGTTCAAATCGTGTCATGGGCTCTGGGACGGTAATCTCTATGCATCTTTTCCTTTTCTTGTAGGTGGTCAGGAGGTGCATGCCTAGGTTTCTTCTAAACTGTAACTGGCTTGCCGCAATAACACGGCCAGAACGTGAAAGCTGCCGATGGCTGGCACTCTCATGGAATAAAATGTAAGCATTCACTATGGCCACATCCCATAGGAAAAAGAACAAGTACAGCCACCATTTCCTTGCCTTTCGAGCAGTTGGATACTGCATCCTGAGCTGATCCGCTCAGTCCACCCCATTCATGTATGTGTTGTACATGTTTACAACTGGTGGATATGGCACTGCAGCTTTTGTTCCATCGTGCTGTCTCCTGCGTGTGCTGGAGACTGCCAAGGTTGGGTTACTATTAGTTGACAGCAAAAATACTGGGTTGCTATCCTTCCATTCATTTACAAGCATTGGTCCACTCTGCAACTGCTTGTAGAACCCTCGAGGTGCTTTACCAATGGCTTGTCGGTTGAATGTTATAGGCCATCCAGACCTATTGGTGCGCATGGTTCCACAGCAGTACAGACCATCCTGCAACAGTTGCTGTGCCAGAGGGACAGAGGAGAAGAAGTTGTCAAAGTAAATGTGATGTTTCTTTCCAATGAGCCCCCGTGTTAGGTCGACCACAACTCGGTGTGCCAGTCCAACCTCTGTGGTCTGCTCTGCCTTTCCAATGTATACCTGGAATTCATGCACATAACCATTATGCGAGTCAGCCAGCACCCATACCTTAATGCCATACCTCTCCTGCATGCCAGACATAAACTGTCTAAATGTCAGACGTCCACGAAGCCAACCATGGCTTCATCTACTGCCACCTCACGATGCACACTATACTGTGTCCTACATGCATGAAGTACGGCATTCAGTATTGGCCGTATATGATGGAGCTTGTCATGACCCAAAAAGTCCTGTGGTCGTCCGAGGTTTTTGTCATTGCAGTGAAAATACTAGTAAACAGTACAAGATTCCCCGTATACAGGCAACCGATTAAATCGACTTGTATTCTTTTTGTTTGTTCAATAAATTATTTTTTTACTACGGACCACAGAGTCTTGCGAGAGGATTATTTTCAACACTGTGAGACTGATTATTTGCAACATTGTGAGACTGCCTTCATTGGTTTCCTGTATACGGGGAATCTTGTACGGTTTACTGGTTTTTTTTGGAACTGTTTCCCGTATTTTCCATTCTTCTTCTATTGCAGTGAAAATACTGCTGAATTTTTTCAAACCTCTCCCAGGTCATGTACTCAACTATTGGGAAATGACCATACAGATGGTGTGTTTCCCAGTACTGCCTGTATTCTGGAACATGTACAATAGACATGTATATTCTGACACCTAGAAATGTGCGTATGTCTCCAGGACAAACAGGACTCCAACGCTTATCAACCTTGCCTGCTGCAGCCTGCCTCTGTGCAGCATAGCGGTTAGTTTCATCAGCGATAAGTGAGTACAGTTCCTCTGGGAACATCAAATTGAGGAAGTCCATCTCTGTGCTGGTATCAGGTTGGTGACTGGGCCGACTGGACACACAAAGTCATCTATGTGACACACAAAGTCATCTATGTGAACTGGTTTTAGGCGTTTTTCCCATGATAAGTTTCGTTGTGGTGGGTATGATTGCCGTGTCTTTTTCATTAGCCTCCCACAGTTTTGAACGGAAACTACTGGGTGGTTAAGAGATGGTACCCTGTGATCAGTTACATTACCCACTGGTTTGTACTGAGTTCTGAGTGGAATACTCGCACAAATTCCATGCTGTGGCACACTCAGATCCTTGCTTGACAAGGAGCTACTTGGCTCAGATCCAGTGGACTTTCTCCATCCGACTCAACCTGCTGTGGAGTACGCCTGAGCTCATGTATAGTAGGAAGCATATCCACTTCCTCTTCAGCACTAGGCCTGGCTTGGGCGATGGAGTACTGCAAAGGTCTGTCAGTCAGGCCATGTCCTTGCCGTAACTCAGATAGAGGCAATTCATCCTCTGTGTCAAAATCTGATTCAAGATGATGACCACTATTGTGTGTGCCATCATACCTTAGCTAGGCTAGTGGCATGTCATCCTCACTGTCGTGGTCAGTTTCATCAAGAGTGGTGAGGTCGGGGGTAGAGGGTAAGGGTCTGTCAGGAATCACTGGGACAGGGGCATCATCTTTATCAGCAGTAAAAGAAAAAAAAAATACAGTATTTAATTTGATTTAAACTGTGTTGAAGGAATATTGAACTCAAGTTGCAGTTATTCTGCTCTTTAGTAACTTGAACTGAAGCTAGTGTGTTATTTGCTAGTAATTACAGGTGTGGGGGTAGCCACATTATTTGATTTCCTGTCCTTGCCTTTTTAAGTGGTGCATTGTGAAATTTTTATTGCTTAAAAACCTCGGCTTTGGCCAGCTAAGAACTTGGTTATATTCAACTGGACGTATAAGAGAATTTAAGTACCTTTATCTGCACTTTTTTAAAAAAAATACAGTATTTAATTTGATTTAAAAAAAATACAGTATTTAATTTGATTTAAACTGTGTTGAAGGAATATTGAACTCAAGTTGCAGTTATTCTGCTCTTTAGTAACTTGAACTGAAGCTAGTGTGTTATTTGCTAGTAATTACAGGTGTGGGGGTAGCCACATTCTTTGATTTCCTGTCCTTGCCTTTTATGTGGTGTATTGTGAAATTTTATTGCTTAAAACCTCAGCTTTGGCCAGCTAAGAACTTGGTTATATTCAACTGGACGTATAAGAGAATTTAAGTACCTTTATCTGCACTTTTTTTTTTAAAAAATACAGTATTTAATTTGATTTAAACTGTGTTGAAGGAATATTGAACTCAAGTTGCAGTTATTCTGCTCTTTAGTAACTTGAACTGAAGCTAGTGTGTTATTTGCTAGTAATTACAGGTGTGGGGGTAGCCACATTCTTTGATTTCCTGTCCTTGCCTTTTTAAGTGGTGCATTGTGAAATTTTATTGCTTAAAAACCTCAGCTTTGGCCAGCTAAGAACTTGGTTATATTCAACTGGACGTATAAGAGAATTTAAGTACCTTTATCTGCACTTTTTAAAAAAATACAGTATTTAATTTGATTTAAACTGTGTTGAAGGAATATTGAACTCAAGTTGCAGTTATTCTGCTCTTCAGTTATTCCCACCCACCCTCCCTGTTTTTGTTTTGGTGTTAATCTTAGTGGCCTTGAAACTGCCTGCCCCTCAGCCTGCCTCTGGGCCCATCTCATTTGCTCACTCAACTGAGTGCAGTGAGATCATATTCTGATTTCAGGCACTCCTACTGTGTACAAAGAGAGCATCTGGGAAACAGACAAAAAATTAAGCTTATTTCCTGCCTTTCCTGTTAAGTGGTATAGACTATTTGTAGGCTTCTGAGCCCCCAAGCCCTTCGGTGTTTGAGGGAAGCCTTCTAGCTTGTTTTTTTTTTCTTATAACTAGCCAGTTTTCTAGTTTCAGCACTCAAATCTGTTTCTTTGATCTCAGCACTTGTTCAGATAAAAAAAAAAAAAAAATGTTATCTGCTTTTACTGTACTTGTGTTTCTACCTACTTCATTTTACTTTTGCATCATCTTAAAAATACTCAATTGTATTTATTACTGCTTGGTGTAACTCATTCTAAGCCTTTTGGTTTAAACACTTGGGCTTTGGACCAGTTGTTTTGCACTGAGAGGGTTTGTGGTCTGCACTGTTGTGGCAGAACAGGTAGCTTACATCCTTCTAGGTTGGGAACTGCTGGATTGAGGGCTCAGTGTCTGTTATTCTAAAAGTGTGTTAATTCTGGTTTAAGCACTTGGGCTTTCAGGCCAGTTATTTTACATTAAGAGGGTTCATGGTCTGCACTCTTGTGGGAGGAGAGGCTGGACTCTGCCCTTCTGAGCTGGGAATTTCTGGTTAAAGGCTTATAGTGCATGCATATCTGAACTGCTTCTTACCGAAGTTGGTGCGCCTTGTTTGCTGTGGCATAGACTGGATTCGGGCCTGCTGGATCTAGCTTTGTTTGTGTAACTTGAGCACTAATCCAGACATTCTCTAAAGTATTCAATTGTATTTATTACTGCTTGGTTGTAACTTGATTAAAGTGTAGCTATCATTCTAAGTCTTTTGGATTAAGCACTTGGGCTTCAGACCAGTTGTTTTACATTAGGAAGGTTTGTGGCAAGCACTGTGGTGGCAGGACAGGTAGCTTTCATCCTTCTAAGTTGGGAACTGCTGATTGAGAGCCCAGTGTCCAAGGGTATTAGTTCTGGTTTAGGCACCTGGGCTTCAGGCCAGTTATTTTACATTAAGAAGGTTCGTGGTCTGCACTCTTGTGGGAGAAGAGGCTGGACTCTGCCCTTCTGAGCTGGGAATTTCTGGTTAAAGGTTTATAGTGCCTGAATATTTTAACTGTATCTTACTGAAATTGGTACACCTTGTTTGCTCTAGCATAGACTAGATCCAGGCCTGCTGAATCTAGCTTTGTTTATATGCTTGTTGTTTGTTTGCTTGTTATTTCCCTGGAAGCTAATTCCACCTAATACGCGGCTTCTCAGCGCTTCTGTGGATCACTAGTGATATCTGCATTGCTTACTGTACTAGTTCCTTGTTTCACTTGAAAGAAAGTTACTGTTTGTCGTTTTTGCATTTAGTTACTTGTAACACATTGCACTTGTTACTTGGCACTTGCTCACTATAGCAATTATATAAGTCAGCACTAAAAATTAAAAGCACTACACCCTCACTCCCCCATTGGCCCTTGTTTTCAATTATTAAGGAATTCCCAATATTATTCTAGCATGTCCAAAGGTCAGTTGTCAATCTCCTCTCCGGTCCAGCTGGTGAATCTGGGAATCTTGAGGCAATGTTATAAGTGCCTCATGTACACAGACAACCCTCTCCTCCTCCCACATAACACAAATACTTGCGAGAGATGCAGCTATTTAGCCAAACTGCAGGCTGAGCTCTCTCAACTCAGAACTGGCAAGACCAGACAGGAGGAGAAGGCAACTACACACACCACAAAACCAGCCTCACATAATGCTACCACACCACTGAATCAAACACATAAACACACAAAGACATACTTGGAGGCTCTGAGTAAAAATTTACCTAAACAGCAGAGGCCTCCAAAGCAGACACCCAAACAAGTGCTACCTCAAGACACCCCACAAGCAACACATAAACCACAAAAGCAGTGTGCAAAGCAGTCACAGCCCTTAAGGCCAAATACAACACCAAACATACTTGTCATAGGTGACTCCATAGTCAGACACACTGACGTCCCACTCACCAGGCTGAACAAGGAGAGGGTCACAGTAAGCTGTCTATCGGGCACTAGAATCCGCCACATAACACAAGCACTCTGGTCACTCCACGGCAAGTACAAATATGACACAGTCATTGTCCATGCTGGTGTGAACGACCTGAGACGTACCTCCTGGACTACATGAAAAGAGACATAGAGGAGCTCTCTGATTATGTAGCCCAGGCAGGTATGACCCTGACCCTGAGCAGTATCCTTCCTTCACCAAGAATGATGCCACAATATAGAGACAAGATGATCAGCTTTAACAATTGGCTTAATGTCTGGTGTCATTCAAAGGGGATCCAGTGTCTGTCTGCCTGGGATGACATGCTTGACAAGCCATGCTGCTTCGCAAGGGACTGCTTGCACCTGTCACCCCTGGGATTCCGGATATTGGCTAAAGCTCTTGCCACCCCCATAGTGCCTTTTTTAGGCAAGGCTCAAATTCTAAACCTACCACCCTAGAAAACAAAAATGGGAAGAAACTGAGGGTAATGCTGCTCAATGCCAGAAGTCTAAATCTCAAAATGCACGCACACGAGACCCTTCTCAGTATGGAGAACATTGATGTCTGTGCTGTAACTGAAACCTGGTTCAAGGCTCCTGAGAGCACCCCGGCACTATTAGGTTTTACCTCATATCATGCGTTCCGGCCCCAAAACCCGGACCACACCACAAAAGGAGGGTGTATCCATATTCATAAAGGATACCCACACCTCCAGCTTGGTGGCAACACACGAAGCTTCGGAAACCATCCAGGTGCAACTAACCATAGGCAAAACTGCTCTACAAATTGTAGCATGCTACAGCCCACCCTCTCAAACTCAGGAACCCCACACAGCCTTCCTGAAGACACTGGAGGGTATAAATGTATCTCCAAACACCATCATATTGGGTGACTTCAACTACCGAAATATAGACTGGGAACATTACTCAAGCCCTAACTTTCTAGCCCAACGGTTCCTGGAGTTCATAAATTCAAATGCCATGGAACAGCTAGTCACTGTTACCACGAGAGGAGAAAATATACTAGATCTCATTATCACAAACATGGGGACAAAATGCTCCACACCAGAAGTATATCCCTCATTGGTGAGATCTGATCATAAACTAATCTCACTGGAAATCCACATCCCGCCCCCACCCCAAACAAAAAAGACCACAGTGAAGAACTTCTCTAAAGCAAACTTCACACTACTCAAGACTGGTGTGGTATCCTTCAAGGCCCCTGAGCCAGTGGAAACCACAACCCAAGCTCGGAAGCCCTTACAAATGCCTTCTATGAACACCTCCAGGACTGCATGGATCAGGCAATCCCAAATAAAACCAAGACTCTTTCCACAAAGGGCAAACGTCCAGTCTGGCGGACCCCAGCCATTAACAAACTTTACAATAAGAGGAGAAAGCTATTACATGATAGAACAAAATCCATAAAAGGGAAGTCACCCTGATCATTATTAGTAAAAAATACGAGCACTCATAAAATCAGCTAAGGCCAATTTTGAGAGAAAAATTGCCATGGATTCAAAGGACAATCATAAGGCCTTTTCAGCTATGTTAGGAACCTGGGTGGAAACTCCCAGATATGCTCAGAATTAGTCCAAAATGATACAAAAATCACTGAACCCACAGACATTGCCAACATACTGGCAGACAGGTTCAGTGCAAACTTCACCCCTCCCACCTAAAGGAGAGATAACTATCCCAGCAGAGTGTAGCCTCCCAGACATCTCAAATGCGCAGGTGAAAGCTGCTCTCTAAAGCTAAAAACACAGCATCAATGGGACCGGATGGTGTCCCCGGCTGTGTGCTACACGAGCTAAATGAGGAATTAAACCCGCACATAAGGCAGCTGTTTAATCTCAGCCTTACCACAGGATACGTGCCCAGGAGTGGCATACGGCAACTGTGGTCCCACTCCACAAAGGCGGTGCCTCTACGGACCCTGGTAATTACCGCCCATAAGCTTAACAAGTCTAGTCTGCAAAGCTATGGAGAGGATCATAATGGAGCTCATAAACAAAGATATAGGGGACTTGCAGACACTGGACCCGACCCAGTTTGGCTTCGTCAAGGGCAGATCATGCCTTTTGAACTTGGTCGACTTCTTGAAACAGTCACCAAGGCCATTGATGAGGAAAGGCAGTCCATACAGCCTACCTTGACCTTGCAAAGGCCTTGACACAATACCCCACTCGGGTATTGTAGAAAAACTTACCAGCTTAAATGTAAACCCATATGTCACAAGATGGGTTGCAAACTGGCTTAAGGACAGAACCCACAGGGTTAGAGTTGCTGGCGCTATGTCAGACTCCAAGCCGGTCACAAGTGGTGTCCCACAGGGCTCGGTCCTTGGCCCCCTATTGTTCGGCATCTACTTCTCAGAAGTACAGGCCAACATGGGAGGACTTTGGCTGACAAAGTTTGCAGACGACTGCAAACTGGGCACCATAGTGGAAAGTGCATCGGACACAGATATCCTTCAGAAGGGACTCATGGAAACAGATAGCTGGTGCCAGAGCCATGGCCTGAAGTTAAACGCCAAAAAATGTATAGTCATACCCTTCGGGAAAACCAAGGTAACCCCAAGCTACCATATAGGTGGGAATCCACTAAGCACAGAAGAGGTTATCAGGGACCTGGGGACCCAGGTTGACAGTGGCCTTTCTTTGACACTCACGTTGCTAAAGTGGTTAGAAAGACCTTCTACATTGCCCACCTGATCATGAAGGGATTCACATCCAGATCTAGTGAGGTCATTGTTCCCCTGCACTCTTCACTTATCAGACCAATGATCGAGTACAATGCCCCATTCGGGATGTATCTCACCCGACATCTGCAGCAATTGGAGAGACCCCAAAAGTTCCTCACCAAAAGGATAAAGGGACTCCAAAATCTGTCATATGCTGCCAGATTGAAGAAACTCCAGCTATTCAGTTGCATACCGTCTGCTCAGAGGTGACATGTGCCTGACATACAAGGCCATGTCCAACCCGGAATTAATGGACATGCTCCACCTCAAAAAATCCAAATCCACCAAAACCACTAGATCAAGCGACTTAAACCTTAGCACGGATATAAATAGGACGTGCTGGAGGGATAGATTTATCACTCAGAGACTCCCTATGCTGTGGAATAAAATCCCGATCCATGTGAGGCAGAGCACCTTGCTGGCTCTGTTCAAGAGAAATCTTGACCTGTGGATGGGAGATCGTAGGTTTATCCCGGGAATCATCTCTGTGTCACTGCTGGACAGGGGCACAACAAACTAATGGGCACAGTATTTTTTCATATAAGGGGTGGCGTAAGCCACAAAAATTTGGGCTAGGCTTATAAATGCCTTAGGGCAGATAGCCTAGTATAAACCAACCTATGAACCTATAATGGCCTTCTCACGCAGACGTGCCAGTGGAATATGATCATTGGCATCATAATAGTCATCCTCGCTCTGGTTTGCCTTACGTTGTGAATCAAGGTCCAATTCCATTTCGGACCCAGTGGTATTACTGTCAGAATCAGTACCCTCGCCCAA
The DNA here is from genome assembly GCF_019279795.1 of Protopterus annectens. Classification (NCBI taxonomy): domain Eukaryota; kingdom Metazoa; phylum Chordata; order Ceratodontiformes; family Protopteridae; genus Protopterus; species Protopterus annectens. The sequence continues at coordinate 1,843,870,705 of NC_056726.1, read as the reverse complement.
GTAAATGTCGGTTGACTTCTTAGCAGATAGCATCTTCACTGAGGGGTGTGATGTCGGGTGAATGCAAAGCTGAAAAACACAATGGTATAGAACAATATAATGTTACTCACCTGCACAGAGGCAGCTGCAAAGCAAAACAACATGCAGTATGTAGTGATAGCTTGAGACATTCAACTGTTTCATCATATGTGGTTCAGTTACATTAATTCACAAAGATATGAACTACATTAATAAAATGGATACTTGCATCTGCATGTTACTCGTGAAAAAAAAATAAAATAAAATATATATATATATACAAAATAAGGGGTTTCAGAGGCTAGGTAGTTGATGAAGAATGGGGGGGGGGTGGCTTGCAATGACTACAAGCAGAGAAAAAAAAACACAATCTGGCTTGTGCATTCATCAATGTGATAACGAGTTGTACTTATGTGAATAAGAGTGACAGCTCCTGACGGTTTTACCTGAAAAGTGATAATGACTCAATGCTATATTGTAACTGACTTATTGCTAAGGTGATAATGCCCTCCCTTTCATTACTGCAAAGGTATGCATGCTCAGACACAGGTGATAATTGCTGCACAACCTGTTGAGTAAGTACTCATTATATCACCTTGTGCAGCTGTTATGTTCATAGGTTCATAGGTTCACACTAGGCTATCTGCCCAAGGGCATTTATAAGCCTAGCCCATAGTTATGTGGCTTTCGCCACCCCTTTAGTTTGAATAAAACTATGCCTATTATTTTGCTGTGCCTCTGTCAAGCAGTGACACTGAAGTAATCCCTGGGGTATATCTGCGATCTCCCATCCATTGGTCAAGATTCCTCTTGAACAAGGCCAGCGAGGTGCTCTGCCTCACATGTACCGGGATTTTGTTCCACAGCATAGGGAGTCTCTGGGTGATGAATCTGTCCCTCCAGCACGTTCTATTAATAACCGTGTCAAGGTTTAAGTCTCCGCCTTGTGGTTCTGAGGGATCTAGATTTTTGAGGTGAAGCATATTCATCAAATCTGGGTTTGACATGGCCTTATATGTCAGGCACAGGTCACCTCTGAGCAAGCGGTATGAGACTGAATAGAGTTGGAGTTCTTTCAGTCGGGCAGCATAAGACATATTTTTGAGACCCTTTATCCTTTTGGTGAGGAACTTTTGGGGCCTTTCCAGCTGCTGCAGGTGTCGGGTCAGACACATTCCGAATGGAGCAATGTACTCAATCATAGGTCTAATGAGTGATGAGTACAGGGGGATGATGACCTCCCTTGATCTAGATGTGAATCCCTTCATGATCAGGTGGGCAATGTAGAAGGTTTTCCTGACTACTTTAGCAACATGAGTGTCAAACGAAAGGCTAGTGTCAACCTGGGTCCCCAGGTCCCTGATGACTTCTTCTGTGCTCAGTGGATTGCCACCTATATGGTAGCTAGGGGTAACCTTGTTTTTCCCGAAGGGTATGACTTTGCATTTCTTGGCGTTTAACTTCAGGCCATGGCTCTGGCACCAGTTATCCGTTTCTGTGAGGCCCTTCTGAAGGATATCTGTGTCAGAAGTGTTTTCGACTATGGCGCCTAGTTTGCAGTCATCTGCAAACTTTGTCAGCCATAACCCTCCTGTGTTTGCTTGTACTTCAGAAAAGTAGATGCCGAACAAGAGTGGACCCAGGACTGAGCCCTGTGGGACACCACTTGTGACAGGCTTTGAGTCTGACATGGCTCCAGCAACTCTGACCCTGTGGGTTCTGTCACTTAGCCAGTTTGCAACCCATCTTGTGATGTATGGGTTTACATTCAAGCTGATGAATACAGTAATAAGTATGAGTACAGTAATACAGTAATTCAGTAAAACAGTATAACACTCAGCCATTCCTCCCACCTAAGCTGCACATATTACTGACAAAGGCCAGAAAAATTCCCAAAATATAACATTGCTCCATGCAGGTAGTAGTCAGCAAGTAATAACCTTTATCTGACTCAGACAACTACGGAGTATAATCAGAAATGCAAGAAGCATAGACAAAATCTCAACCTTATGTGGCTGAACTGTAAGTAATAAGAAATACAGCTAATAGCCATTCATTAAAAAGACAATATAGTTTGGTAAGAGAAACACATATATACCATATTCATATCATGGTACAAGTTGTTTACAAACAGAAATTGTTATAGTGTGTGTGTGTATATATATATATATATATATATATATATATATATATATATATAAATATGGTAAAATTTGGCATCAACTTCCTCCAGACCTTATAGCCCAAACTTCTATCACACTATTTAAAACTCAACTAAAACATTTTCTAACCAATCACTGGCTTTGCTCGTGCAATTTCCCTAGCTGAACACATACCACCTACCTTCTCCTGCATCCTTTGCACTGTCTAACAACTCTATTTCTCCAACTCTCCTTCATTTCTACCTAAGAAATTTGACTCCATTAACTACAAACTATTATTTTCTACTCTTTTCTAGCCTTCAAACTACTTAATTACGTTTGTCATTATTGTATATATCTGTACTGAAGAGATTTAATATTTTATGAATACTCTTACTGAAAAACTTGCCTAAATGCCTGTTTTACATGTGTCTCTAATTCCCTATGTATTTAGAATACCTGATTTTAGTTGTGTCTTAAACTGCCTATGTACTTTAAATGTACTTTTGTTACTATGCATTAGTGCAGCTTAAACTGCCTATGTACTTGGAATGTACTTTTGTTACTTTGCATTAGATAGTGGAGCTTTTCTCCTCGGGCCTCCACTGAAAATGGACATGTATCCAGCTGGACTAGCCCGGTTAACAAATGTAAAATAAAATAAAATAAAATAAAATATATATATATATATATATATATATATATATATACACATATAATTATATTTAATGATGGAGCCACCATGCGGACTAAGTTGTACAAAATTGAACTAATGAGCGAGTCTGTTTACCAGCAGGCCTGTTAATGGTGGATTTTGTTTTTGATGACTTGCAGTATGCGAGTTTGTGGTAAAAGTAGGGCATTTTATGGTAGGCAATACTCTAATCTTAGCAAAAGAATATTATAGTTTGCTAGGACCTCAAAAAGTCATTTTCCATGGCTTACTGATCAGTGGCATAGCTAGAGTTTGTGCTAGTAAGCTTGCATTAGGGAATGGATGGCAAACTGCTAAGTTCATAGTTACTAGGTATCTCCACCAAAGTAAAAAATACAACACAGTACAGTATCAGCAATCCATCTACACACTGTGGAAGTAGAACCCACAGCCTTCTGCATCAAAAGCAAGTATACTACCTGTAATAACACAAACAGACTTGGCAATCTACTATCACTTAAAACGTGCCCAAGGTTGTTTTAAAACTTCAAAATCTGTACAAAGGATTCTTAGTTTATTTCCCCATACATAAATAGCACACTTAACACCTTTCACAATGTCAACTCTTAGTGCAATACTAGCAAAAGATAAACCAAAGAACAGCATCTGATCACAAAAGCCTACATTTTTAATACTGAAAGCTCCATTTTATATTTCCGTATACAAAAACACCAATCAGATAAAAGCAAATGACTGCAATGCCAACTACTCTTGCTTGTTCATTTTATGCTGCAAAAAGAAATTCCAAGTAGCAAAGTACCCAGACAGCAGTTCGGTACAGGCTTAAAATGCAGATATTACTTATGAAAACTAAAATTACACAGTAGTATAATAACCACAGTCTAAAGAACTGCAAACACATTTAACTACTTTATATAATTTAAAAAAATGTGAAACATATGCTAGAGGCTGTAAATATAAAGAATACAAAAAAAGTCAAACAAGTTTCAACACCAGTGCCTAAAGTGATACCTCTAGTAGGCAGTGCGAAAGTCAACTTCAGTAAGCACAGGTGTAACCAGGCATACACTGTCCACTCAGATGAGTGTCATTTTATTCTTTAGCACCTCTCAGAAACATATGGGTCTCATAATCATAATTGCCAGGATGTCTATAACTCCCTACAGTCACAATGCAGTTCAACATGTATGTTTATAAACACACAAATGTTCCTCGAACAACATTTTTCTGACTGTGTAGAGGAGCAGCTGAGAAAGATACATTTTTTAAGTTCATAGGGTGCAATATTTACAATGTGTACTGTCACATTACCCAGCATTAAAAAAAATGTACATACTGTGTGTGGATACAAAATAGAAATTCCTAAGAGGAAGGACATAGTATCGATCTTTGGGTATTGTTAAACCAGGACAAACAGACATTTTTACTTGCACAGAAAGCTTGTTGAATCTATACAGGGTCAACCACACAAATGCAAATGAACTAGTAAAACTACAATCATCAAAATTACACCAAATAACTGCTTTAACTACAAAATGGCAGCAAGCCTAGAAGAATAAAAAAACATACCAACTGAATAAAAACATAAGATAAAACATTACTCTATCCAGCAGCGCTCTGCTTGTGTACAGACTTTCAGCGTAACTACAAGCCACAGAAATTCAAAACCCAGCAAATAAACTAAAGCCAAACAAGATGCAATTTGAAATTAGAATTCTTACAGCTATACCACTGCTGTTTTAGCACGAGAACAAAAAGGGTTGAAACGACAGAGCATCTGCATTGTTTTGTAGGAATAAATAAAAACGCACTGAGCACCCAAGAATGCCATTACCATCCCACTAATATGCATAACGTGAACACAAACTCAAGTGCAGTGTAAGCTTCCTACACACACAGCCACTAGGTGCACGAATAAGCCTTATATACAACACATTATGATGGGAGCATCACAATTAACGGAACGGTACACACTCACGTGTGTCCCACACTTCAACTTGGAAATACATGCAGCACTCGTTTTTCATTTCTTATTACTACTGTTAGAATTTCTTGCACTTCTGTCTTAGCAAAAATGCCAAATTCAAAAGTAAATACTTGTAGCAATATTAGGCTGTGGTGAGATACGGGCAATAGTTAGTTGTCAACATACTCAACAATATGATTCCACACAGATTACTCCACATGCAATACCAGGTCGGTTCACTAAAGTTACAGCCCTTAATAGTAACAGTCAGAATAGCGTACAGGAAAAGTGTGTGTGGCAGAGCTTAAGGCCTAGAAACTTTGCTTATACGAAACTCGGTCTTACAAGTGGTCACCTCACAAAGGACTTGTTTTATTGTGCCCCCCCCCAACAGCACAAACACATACAGTGGGGAAACAAAACTGCTGCCGTGCTATGTAGAAAGACAACGGTGCTTGACTTGTATTCCCAATAAAAAAAGTCATAATAAACAAATCAACTAACCATAAAAGCTACATCGAATATCTTAAAAAAAGCGCTTTACAGTGGGAAAACTTAGTATCAACAAATCCCCCAAATCAAAAATCAGAAACGGAAAAGGTTTGCTGAAACTGCAGCAAGTATAAAAACCTAAGTATCACCTAAACAAGAGTGGGGTCATGTCTGCAAACACAGACCTGTCAACTCAAATATTTAGGCCAGCCAGCAGCTGGTAATGCACATTAGTACTGTACTTCCACAAAATAAAACTTGAGGTCTGCAAGGCCACCTGGGTGCAAGACGAAGCTTCAGTATGACTGTCACAACACGCTCTAGCAAACGTACTTAGATCAGACAGCGTGGAGTTTTGCTTTTCATAAGAAAATTGAGTTTTTAAACTTTTTCCTGCACATTCGGACACTTCAATACAAGTAAGAAATTTCAATTTAACACAAAAAAGGGGTACAGATAATACAAACACATTACTGTAATACACCAGCTAAACCTTACCGCCTTTATCTGCAGCATATCAGCTTGCAACCTATTTAGCAACAAATGTTAAAACGTTCTCAGCAACATTTCCCTTCCCAATGAGCCCAAATACTTCAGCATGTCACCTGCACAATCTACAATAGCAATTGCTAAAACAATTATTCTGGGACTCATCTTGTTTTCCAGGTCTTGCACTTTAAAACCAACACCCATCGAAAACATATTGCCATATAAAAATCATTTCACATAAACATTCAAATAAAGAAAACACCAGATCGTACAAAGTGAATATACAACAATTCATAAACCTAACTGGCGTCCATTAAGCTAGAGTATATTGCACAACATTCGGTATGTAAACATTAGCTACAACCCCCCCAGTTAAGCAAACAGTGCTAAATAAATTTACCCATAAATAAATGTATAAGCTATAAACTCAGATTTACTATACACTGTATACTGAAGCTTGGTCTTGCACCCAGGTGGCCCTGCAGACCTCAAGTTTTATTTTGTGGAAGTACAGTACTAATGTGCATTACCAGCTGCTGGCTGGCCTAAATGTTTGAGTTGACAGGTCTGTGTTTGCAGACATGACCCCACTCTTGTTTAGGTGATACTTAGGTTTTTATACTTGCTGCAGTTTCAGCAAACCTTTTCCGTGTCTGCTGATGACAAGGCATTAGATTTGTACATGAAGCTATTCTGTCATATGGGATAACTTACTGGTACAAAAAAGAAGCAGTTCTTGGGCCAAATTGAACCTGGATGCAGTTAAATCAAGCCGTGGAAAATACAAACAGGAACTCCAACCGCCAAACCGGTGAGTCTCTCTTAACAATCTTTCTGCAATCGGTGAGTGCGCAAATCAAATAGAGGGATCCAGCAGCAGGTAAAATCTCCAAATATCAGAAACAAAAGGGAAATACCTGCTGCTGGAACCTCTATTTATTGGGGATAAACAAAAGAAAATACAGTTGGGGGTGGAGTTGTTAGGCAAGTGGTGGCTTGGATTGCAAGAATCCGATTGGCTACCACCACTTGCATTATCACCAACTTTAAAATGGGATTTTCGACTAAAAGTTTAATGAGACCTTAATGTAAAAACATGCTGAATCGTAACTGTAATGGTACATTATAAGTTCAGCTATGATTTCAGCATGTTTTACATTAAGCTGTGCTACAAATCTGCACTGAAGTTTCACTCGCTTGTGGAAGGCACTCTGGGGGGGTAACAGCTTGTAATTGCTATCGTCTCATAGCGCGCTCGGATGTAAGCACAGAGGCGCTATGAGACGGTAGTCGGCGTTAATGAGTTAAGTAGAATCTTAGTTGTCTGTGTACATCCAATGAATGCAGAATCCGCTCCCCCTTGTTCTTCGGATTTGGGAAAAAAAGTTGGAAGGTGAATGGTCTGGTTAAGAGCCACACTGGATACCACACCTTAGGCATAAAAGAAGGATTGGTCCTGAAGGCCACCCTGTCCGGGTAAAAAATAATGAAAGGCTCCACTACCATGAGAGCCTGTAGTTCTGAAACCCTTCTAGCTGAAGTGATTGCCAAAAGAAAAGCTGTCTTCCAAGAAAGAAATTTTATATCCGCAGTAGCTGCTGGTTCAAAAGGAGGCAGGGTGAGTTTTTCCAGCAAAAAATTGAGGTCCCATGCAGGAGTTGGCGCTCTCCTGGGAGGCCTTAAATTTTTGGCCCCTCTGAGATACTGTTTTAGCAATGGATGAGAAAAGAGGGGAGGCTCTGTGTTGTAATGAGCCGAGATGAGAGAGGCATGGATTTTTTTGAAGAAAAAGATAGGCCCTTGTCAAGCATCTCAGTTAAGTATTGTAAAAGCTGAGGAATATTCGGCTTTGCTGTGTCTATTCCTTGTGCTTGGTTCCAAGCACAGAATCTCTTCCATTTATCAGCATAAGACTTTCTAGTGCTAGGCCTTCTGGCTTCCAAAATGACATCCATCACAGGTTTACTGGCAGATGTGGTTTGAATAATTAGTTGATTAGCCATGCTGCAAGATTCAGAGTTTGGAGCTGAGTGTGCAGAATTCGATAGTTCCGCTGAGACAATAGATGAGGTGTTTGAGGCAAGTACCACGGAGGAAGGTGAAACATATTCCTTAGAAGCGGGTACCAGTGTTGACGAGGCCAGTCCAAAGCAATTAGAATAATTTTTGGTTGTTCCTGTCTGACTTTTAGTAAGATCTTGGAGAGTAGAGGCAGAGGGGGAAAGGCACAGACTGATGGGTTTTTCCAGCTGAAGGATAGAGCATCCACTTTCCATGCTTTATTGTGATGAGTTCTTGTGCAGAATTTGTCCAACTGACAGTTTTGGGGAGAGGCAAATAGATCTATGTCTGGGCTTCCCTATTTCTGTGTTAACATGCTGAAGATTTGTGGATCCAGCTTCCATTCGTGTGGGAACTTAAGACTTCTGCTTAGGTCATCTGCCAGAGTATTTTGTTTTCCTGGCAGGAATGGAGCTTGATGATGTATTTGGTAAGTCAAGGCTGTGTTCCACAAGGCCATGGCTAGTCTGCAAAGGGGGTAGGAATGGGTACCCCCCTGCTTGTTCATGTACCACATAACTGTGGTGTTGTCCATCTTTATCAGTAGTTTTCCTGGATGAAGCAAGTCCTTGAAGGCTGTCAGAGCATTCTGAACAGCTAGCATTTCTTTCTGGTTGATATGTAGATGCATTTGGTTTGGGCTCCATTTGCCCTGAATGCATCTCCCTGCCAGTTGGGCCCCCCAAGCATAGTCTGATCCGTCTGTAGTTAGGGTTTGGGTGGCAGGGTGTAGAGTGAATGACAATCCCTTGTTTTGGTGACATGTCTCTGCCCACCAAAGAAATTCCTGCTGTAGGCAGGGAATGAGAGGAATCATTGTTTCCAGGCTGTAACAATGTTGACTCCATAAGCTTTTCAGGTACCACTTAAGTTTCCTCATATGCAGTCTCGCATATGGAATTAGTAGAATGCAGGATGCCATGAACCCCAAAGCCTGCAGAATTTGTCTTGCAGATAACTGGATTTTTGTTGTCATTTGTTTGAAGTATATTGTCAATTGCATTTGTTTGTCTGGCATGAGGTAAGCCATCTGGGCAGCTGTATTCAAGCTTGCACCCAGGAATGTAATTATTTGAGAGGGTACCAATTGTGATTTCTTTTTGTTTATGGTGTACCCTAGGCATGCTAGAAGCCTTTTTACAAATGTCAGATGTTGAAGAAGAGTGTCCTTGTCCTCTGCCTGAATGAGACAATCGTCTAGATAAGGATAAATTTGAATGTCTCTGTCTGCAGAATGCAATTACTGGTGCCAGGCACTTTGTAAAGACCCTGGGCGCAGTAGATAAGCCAAAGGGCAGAGCAGAGAATTAGTAATGCGAAAAGCCTGCTTTGAAGGGGAGGTATCTTCTGCAAGATTCCCTTATTGGGATATGCAGGTATGCCTCTTTTAAGTCTAGAGTTACCAACCAGGCATTCTTGCCTAGCATAGGCAGTAGCTGTTGTAAAGTCAGCATTTTGAATTCTGGAATGTCCAGGAACGTGTTCAGAATCGATAAGTCCAGTATTGGACGCCATGATTTGTCTTTTCTGGGAACTAGGAAAAGTCTTGAATAAAATCCTTGTCCTTTTTCCTTTTCTGGTACTGGATGAATAGCCCCCATATCCATGAGTCCATGAGGGATATGACTTTTTTCTGGGCCTCTGCCCATTGGTTTCGTGGCAGATCTGTCCGTCCGTTTGAAATTGGCAAAGTATGGAAATGAAATCTGTACCCCTGGGATATTATGTTTAATACCCACTTATCCTGGGTAATTAACCGCCAATTTTGAGCATGAAGTGCTAGTTTTCCCCCTAAGGGAGCTGCCAAAATATAAGTGCTTGGAGATGGTAGAAGGAAGTCATTGAGACTGGTTACTGTAGGGTTGTGCTTTGTTACCTCCAGATTTGGTGGTTGAGGCACCCCATTGCTTTTGACCTGTAGGATCCCGGTGATTGATATCTGGAGCCTTTTGAGTACCTGGGTTTGCCCTTACTGGCTCTGTTGGACACAGGAAAGGACCAATTCTTAGTAGGTCAGTGCCTACTGTACTTGGGTGGCTGCACTTGCAAGAAATATTTTACAGTTTGCATAGATTTAGCTTTGTCTTCCATTTTCTTTAAAACCTCTTCTGCCTTATTGCCAAACAGACTATCATGCTGTAAAGTGGCATCCAACAATTTAGCTTTAACATGATCAGGCAGATTTTTCTCCTTGAGCCAGGCATGCCTTATCACAGATCCAGTTACGGCGGCCCTGCAAGAGGCTTCCAAGGAATCAAAACCACATTGCAAAGTATGCTTTCCAACCTGTACTGCTGAATGCAATAAATCCTGTAACTCTATTTTCCATACAATCAGAAATCAACATAATTTTCTGTTTCAGCAAGCCCATAACATGCTGTTGATATTTAAGCATATGAAAATGCCAGTTTAAAGCCCTGATTGCCAAGGTTGCAGACGTATAAACCTTCTTACCCCACCTATCCAGCACCCTGGAATCTCTATCAGAAGGGGTAGGATTTTTGGCTGTAAAAACCTTAACACCCTTGGGACCATGACAAATGGTCTCAGGATCAGCAGCGGGATTTTTGAAAAGAAATTTGTGGGAGTCAGGAACAGTGTAATATCTGTCTGGCTTACTAGGAGCCGGAGGCAGGGAATAAGGAGCCATGCTTGATTCAGAGAACACATCATCAACAATGTCTAATACAGGAGGTATTGCCAAAGGCCTGTGCTGAGGTAGAAGAAGGAAATCCCCAAGCTTCTTTTTTTGATTCAGAGAAGTCCTGACTCTCACAGTAAAAATGTTCCCTTAAAGTATGCAAAAGTCTCTCCAAAAGAGTAATCCTCAGGAGGAGATGCAGATGGGATGGATTCCTCTGCATCAGAATCCTCATAAGGTGGAATAGAAAATTCCTGATCAGAAGGGGAATCAGAAGAAATGGAAACCTGATCTGAAGATTCATAATCAGTGCCTTGCCTAGGCCTCTTAGCAGGGGGAGGTTGGGAACTCCTGAACAAGGTAATTAAATCCTCAGCCATTTTGATCATTTGTTTTTTAGGCATAGGGGCCTGAGCATGTGGCTCGTGTCATTTTTTTATAGACAAAGAATTCGTTTTTGACCTTGTTTTTGTTGATGGCGTTGGTTTAATATAAAAATGTTGAGGCCTGAAAACACCCTCAGAAGCCGGTGCCTGCTCAGCAGCTCCAGACCCATCCAAGAGAGAGACATCCGCAGATTCAATACTTTGCGAATCTCGCAGCATACCGGACTCCAAATGGGTCTCGGTAGAGGCCTGCCACTCTGGCGGGTATCAGGGGCTGCGAAAGCACCTCACTGAGTACCAGCGAACCGGTGACTTGATTAGGAGAAGCTTCTTCGTCGGTTTTGGACCTCGACGGTCTGTCTCTGCCTTTTTCCTTGTATTTTTTGTGAACTCCGGTAGTCGGATTGCTAACCAACGACATTTCAGGGTAGTTAAATCTTGAACCAAAATATTTATTTATTTATTTATTTATTTATTTGCAGTTTGTTTACCAGGGTGGTCCATTGGGCCTTGAGGAGCCCATTTTCAATGGAGTCCTGGAGAGAAAAGCTCCAAAGATACAACTAGTTATAATCATATTATTACAAAAAAAAAGTACAACTAGTTATAATTACAGTGTTACAAAAAATATTAAAAAATAATTCTAAGTTACACAGAGTACTAAGAAGACATAACTGTGAATCTACTAGATACTGATACAGAGGTTAAGAGAATTTAGAAAATAAAATGTCAGAGTAGATAAAGTATCAGAGTTGTAGCAATGATCAATAGCAGGGTAGATGCAATATCCCAATGTTAAGTGTCAGAGTAGAAAAGTATTACAATTTTAGGAATAGTCAATGTCAGGGTAGAAAAAGAATCACGGTGTTAATAATTGAGTTTGTTCAGTTGTAAAAGGTAGTGCAAAGTACCCCAATATAAATGTTTTGAGGAGGAATAAAGAGAGACAGTTGCTAAGAAGGTGTCAACAGAAGTGTTTGAGGTAGTGAGGGATTATAGATAGAGATATTATGTAGGATGAGAGCAAGAGCATTCCCACAGTGATGTTAGGTGAGAGTGGAGAAGAGATTTAAAGACAGAGAGGCTACTGGTGGTACGGATGAGAGGTGGGGGGGAGTTCCAGTGGCGTGCGAGGCAGAAGGAAAGGAGATGTTTGCCAGGTGGGTGGGAGGGTTTATGCAGTTCAATTAGATTTTGTTGGTTGGATCGTAGGCATCTGTTAGGAAGATGCATTTTAAAGGTTGAGATTAGGGAGGGGCAGAGAGAGGCGTTAAATATAAGTTTATGTGCTTGGATGAGTTGTGTACAGATGAGATAATTGGGGAGTTCAAGCCATTTCAGTTGGTGTAGAGAGGTACAGTGATGGGTGTTGGATCTGTGGCCAGTTGCGAATTTTGCAATCTTATAGTAGCAGGAGGAGAGTTTAGATTTGAGGGAGGAGTGCAGGTTGGTAAGGATAGAAGCTCCATATAGTAGGGATGGGGTTAGGTAAGTGTTTGTAAGAGTGAGCCTGGTGAGGGGAGAGATAAATTGGTAATGGCGGTAAAGCATGCCTAATTTTTTGAGTTTTTTTGATATTTGCCTGCAAATGGTTGTCAAACTTTAGTTGGTCATCAATTAAGATACCCAAGAGTTTGACAGTAGAGACAGTTTCAAGAGAAGTGTTATTTTTACTGGTAATAAGGAAAGAGTGTTTATCTAGGGTAATGCTTCTGGAGGGGGAAAATAACATCAGTTTAGTCTTATTAGCATTTAGTGCTAAATGATTCTGAAGCATCCATAGTTCTGTAGCAGTGAATGCTTCTTGGGTAAGTTTCATTAGTGTAGATGAGCAGGAGGAAGAGCAGATTATTGTTGAATCGTCTGCATATTGAACAAGTTTAGAGTGAGGGATGGCCTGGTGGAAGTCATTGATGAAGATGTTAAATAGAAGGGGTCCTAGAATTGAGCCTTGGGGCACACCAGTGGCTGTGAAATGGAAAGGGGAAATTGCTTTTTTCCACTTGACTGCTTGTTGCCTATCTGATAAGTAGCTGGTGAACCAGTTAATAGAGGAGTGGGATAAGTGTAGTTTGGAGAGCTTAGTAAGAAGAAGGTTATGAGAGATGGTGTTGAATGCTTTAGAGAGGTCTAAGAGGAGGGTGGAAACGATGAGACCAGAGTCACAGGCCTTGTTTACAGTTTCAAGGAAGGAGAGAAGAGCTGTGGTAGTACTATGGCCAGGACGGAATCCATGTTGAGTGGGAGTTAGTAGGTTATTATTGATGAGACAGGGTAGGAGTTGTAGGTGGAAGCATTTTTTGAGAACTTTAGAGATGGGGGATAGGATAGCGATGGGACGGAAGTTGGAGATGTCATTATTATTGCCACCTTTGTGGAGTGGAATAATGTAGGCCTTTTTCTAAATCTGGGGAACGTGGCATTCAGAAATAGATCGATTTATTAGGATGCCGATAGGGTAGGCTATGGCTTCTGCAGCAGTTTTTAGGAAGAAGGAGGGTATTTCATTGGGAGCATTAGAACATGGTTTTAGTTTTTGAAGACTTTTTTTATAGTAGAGATGGGAATAGGGTTTGTGGTGAAGTGAGGACATTGGGAGGTATTGAAGTTTTGAAATAAGGGGTTCTGAGGAGGTTGCTGGGGTGCTGATAGCTTTGTGGTAAAGGATGATGTTAATTTAGAGATGGAGTCAATAAAGAATGAGTTAAATTGGCTAGCTAGATCTGAGTCTGAGGCATTTGGGTCAGGGCACGGGTTTTCTTTTCTACCTGGGTTTAGAAGGGAAGAGATACCATCCCAGAATTTCTTGGGATTATTGTGTTTATTTTGGAGAGTGGAAAAATAAGCTTTGCGGTCGGTGTTAATGAGTTTTTTTGCTTTGTTGCGAAGTATTTTGTATTCATTAAAGGAAATGGAAGTTTTTGTTTTGTGATAGTGGTTCCAGGCTTTATCACAATTTCGCATTGTAATTAGGGTGTTCCTAGTTAGCCAAGGGACGGATTTACTTTTTATGCGTTTAGTTCTTAATGGAGCAAAGGAGTTAAGCAAGCCTAGGAAGGTTGTATTGAAGTAACTGCGTTATCAAGGGATAAAGTTCTTAATGGATTCCAGTTGGTGCTTTCTAGAGTGTCGGAGAAAGCATTGAGGTTAAAGTCTTTTAAAAGGCGAGTAGTGATGTAGGAGTGGGATAGTTGAAGGAAGAAGGGAAGGCGAAGGGCAAACGTGGGGAGATGGTCTCCAAGTGGATCAGGAAGGGTACCACACTTGGAGTAGTAGTGTGGGTGGGAAACTAGAATCCAGACTAAGGTGCTGCCAGATATGAGGTCTTTGGAGGGTCTAGTTGGGAAGTTAATAAGTTGTGTGAAGTTATAAAGATTTATATTGATGGAGTTGGATGGGGATTTTATCTTTTCCCAGTTAATGTTAACATCTCCAAGGATTATAGTTTAATTTGTGATATTGGATGAGAGCCAGGAGAGAATGTCTTCTAGGACAGGGATATTATCCCCAGGAGGGATGTAAAGAGTGGCTATGCAGATGGATTTTTGTTTGTTTACTTGAAGAAGAGTTAAGTAATTCAGCTTTTCCAAATTTGGGGACAGGTTTAGAGTAGGGGTGAGTGAGAGGGACGAGGGGAAGAGGAGACATACACCTCCTCCTTTTTTATGAGTTCTATCATGTCTGATAATACTGTAGTTAGGTGGAGTAAGTTCTGAGTCTTTAATGTGTGGCTTGAGCCAGGATTCTGATATGGAAATAAAATCAGGTTTGTTATGATAGAGCCAGGCATGAAGTTGTGGGATTTTATTACATATGCTTTGGGCATTGAGTGCAGTGAAGTGGAGGGGCCTACTAATTGAGTGGGGAACAGGAGATGGGGAGGGAGAGATGGGAGTGGCAGAAGGGCCGGGATTTGGGTGTATATCTCCAGAGGTAAGTATGGAGATAGTGTGGTGTATGAGGTAAGAGAGGTGCTTAAGAAACTTGGTATTGGGCTTGAAGTTGGAGGAGTGTGTTGGGTTGGGAGTGGTGTGTATTTGAATAGTGGTTCTAGAGTGTGATAGGAATTTGTAGTTGAGCAAGGAATTGTTATGGGAGTAGAGGTTAGAGGATATGAAGAATGAGGAGTGAATTAGTTGTAAGGGTGGGGAGGTGGTAGAATGGGATGGGGGTGTGTAATTGGTCTAAAGAGGTCTGGTGAGATAGTGTATGTAGGAAAGGCAGATAGGTAGTAGTAACAGAGTTGTAAAGGTTAATGGTTTAGTATACATGATGTATATCAAGAGTAATACTGCAGCAGTGTATCTATGTTAGGGAGGTAAGAGTGATAGTTGTTTAAGAACTATGATTTTTATGTGAAGTAGATAGGTTAAGCAGGAGAGTAGGTGAGATAGGTGTTAGTAATTAGTGGGTTATAAGTGATGAGTTAATTAGGTGAGGCTGGAGGGTGTGGGTGGAGGGAGTGGCTTATTAGGTATAAAGATAGATGTACTGGGGCGGGTGGGAATTGGGGGCAGGGTAGGGGAGCGGAGTGAGCCCGCAGGGCGAACGGAGCGGGAAGCGCAAAAGGAAGGTAGAAGGCAGGTCTGCCTGGAAACAATCAGGAGAGTAGAGGGCAAGTAGATGGTGAGTATATAGTATTGCTAAGAGAATAGTTGGCATACATATAAGAGCAGAGAGGTTTGGAGGACCACACAGGGCACAAATTACATAGACAGCGATACTTACAGAAAGTCAGAGAGGAAAGGCTGAGATGGACTAGACAGTGAGAGAAAAGGAGGGGGAGAGAATGTATACTAGCAGCGAGGAGCAGGAGAAAACAAAGTAGAGATAGTAGTATCTTCAAGGTAGTAAGTGGGAGACTATAGTCAGTAAGAATAGGCAGAAATGTAGTGAGAGCGGGTATGGGCTTAAGGTCTGGGGGGGGGAGAAAAGTAAGAATGGTAGAATAGCACAGGAACAGTATAAAGGCTGAGGGTAGCTGTAGAGATAGAACAGGGGCTGCTGGCATCTGCTTTATGTGGTAACTAGCAGGGGAGCACTAATTCACTCTAACATTAACCAAGACACTAGTTCATCATATAGCACATTCTACAGGGACACATACTTCCAAGGGAAAAATATACCGACGCTTAATAGTGCGTTAGTTAAATTTAGCACAAAACCGACAGCAAGGCATATTGGGATCAGGGCCTAGGCAAGGAATACAGTACAAATGAAAATCCTTATGAGGTATTTGCTTCCCACAAGTAATGCAATTATTAACATTTACTGACATCGGTAAGAAGTAAGAAAAAGGTTCCCCAACGAGGTACTTAGCTTTAGTTTGAGGACTTCGGTTCTGAAACTCGAAAACAAAAATTTCAGGAGTCGGCCAACCGACACTTAAGAACTGCTTCTGCTTCAGTCACCGCACGGCAAGGAAGACATTAAAATGGCGTCGGCAGCATGTTTTATACCCCTGACGACCTGACGTCATGGAAGAGGAGACAGCAACCGACACAGGACCCAAAACTTTGTTATTCAGGCCGACGGAGGGCAACCTGCCAACAGATTACCCAAATGTAATGACTGCAACAGTGAAACATGAAGAACATCAAGGAAGCAGTCTACAACGACCAGCGGAAGAACAGTAATGCGCTGTTATACAAAGACATTATTTAAGAAAAGTAAGTATTTTGTTTCTTAAATAATGTCATTGTATAATAGCAATAACCGACTCTGTGGTTGTGGTATACTGAAATTTACCCACGATTGGCTTTATTTAATCACTCGGGCTTCCTCCTCGTGAGTAAACCACACCAACTGTTGGTAAATTTTCAATATACCACACCACGTCGTCGGTTATTGCTTTAATAACAGATATTACCAAAAGGGATAAAAAGTGGGAAGATAAACATTTCTGTAGTGTGTTACTGCCCTTTTGTTTTTTTAATTTCAAAAAAAAAAAAAAAAAAAAAGATTCAAAAGTGTTATGCATTACTGATGTACTGTTACGGGAAATGGCTAATTTATATGGTCTTGATACAAGGACGGACTATCTATATGTGAAAATTGTGGTTTCAAATAAAATGAAGATGGAGCAAGCATAAAAGGGATACAGGGCTGTTTGCAGCTCTCCTTTTAGGAATCTTACTGGCTTCAGAATTTAATATTGTAATATATAAACCAAAATAGGTCTGATTTCCAAGCTTAAGTTGGGTGAAAAAAAAAACACATTTTAAGCAAAAAAAGGAAGGAAATCCCAAGCCTAAGTGAGAAAGCAGGTCACCTAATACAATGTACAAAGCCAGAACTAAGGCTTTAACTGATACAGCCTTCACTGCTGCCGCAGTAACCCTGGTATGACTAGCTGACCAAGGTATTAGAGAAGCCAGCAACAGGGAATGGGAGCGAGTATCCAGCATCTATCAGCCCATCATGGGTGGCAGCTTTAACTAGATTCCAATGCTCAAGTGCCACTTTAAGCTAGAGACTAATTTTGGACACTGGAATGGAATGACAAATGAGCACGTTGTAGCCAGGAATGAAGGATATGTGGAAGAGACACCCATGACCTAACACTGCAGGCCATGCCTTGACAATGTGGTCACTGTTTATGGGGAGGGTGGTACAGCACAGGAAAAAATCCAAGTCAGGCAAGAATAACATTCTTCCAGCAGCCAGCTCTCACCATCCCACCAACACTGCCAGCCCAACATTAGAGGATTCTGAAAGCATAATCCCGCCATACGGAGGGAAGTACCCTATGGAGTCAAAGCAGCTATCTGGTCACTAGAGGTGCAGGGTCCAAAAAGGAACACAGAAAAAAAAAAGCAAGCAATATGCACATGACCTGGTTGCTGATTTCTTCTGCATGTAAAAATCAATTTCATTAAAGTCATTTTAAACAGCATTGATAATAAAGGAATGGCACCATCCAAGCTATAAACTGTCCTTATAATCTGGAACTTGAAAGTACTGATTAAAGACAGCCAAGACAAAAATAAAAAAACAGACCTTGTAATGTAATACATCAGAAATAATGAAATATCCAAGTATTTTAAATGTTACTTTGAAGTCTGAATGAGAAGGAAGTGTGTGTAATATTCAACACACAAACTGAAATGCCAAAAACTGGAAGAGATGAGGCACTGCATTACCATCATAATATGCAACTCTCTTCAGTACAGAAATTGTTTTACATACACAGCAAATGGCAGGTTACAAGGAGTTACTACATCATGCAATTTACAGTTGTGGAGTAGGCAAACAAATATAATGACCAAATGAACTCAGAAACAAATAACCTCCCCCAAAAAAAAGAAAAAAAAAAGAAGACTAAGACTTACTGTTCCTGATTTCCACTGACTGCAATATCCAAGGCTAACTTATCAGACTGCTCATAAATTAAAAATATTCATGCTGATCTTCAGATTTACTATTAAAAATGCTCTGCACACATTCTCAGAGCGTGTCATGTAAGGTTGGTGTTAAACAAAAAAATCCCCCTACCAAACTGCACAAACCAGCAGCACTCTGCATTAAACATCAACTGCTGCCTATCTCTCCAACTATGAGATGTACCAGGCATGCTGCGGTTCCCTTATTTGTGACCACCATGCCATCATGAAGGCACCTTTTTATATACTTCCAGTTAACACCCATATGGCTGTGATGAAGGGAGATACTGCCAGCACAGCTATCGGGAATTTTGTAAATAATTATATGACATTTGTGAATATAAACATGATTTATATAGAAGTGTGACAAAGGGAGACACTGCCAGCACAGCTGCCTGGAATTTTTTTAAAATAATTATACATCATTTGTGAATATCAACATGACCTGTATAAGATGCTTGTGTTATAAATGTATTAAGAACTGTATGTCATACAAGATGGTTTGTACGGACATGTGCTGAAGAGCTATTTTGTAGAGTGTTTGTGTTTGAAATGTATCCACAGTGTACCCTACTGGAAAAGAACAGAAATGTACATGCACTACTGTAACTGTTTAAATGTATATATTTTAACAGTGAAAACTGGAACACAGGAGATTAACATCAGAAAAATAGCTGAAATTAAATTACTTTATGGCAGCAAGGAGACACAATGTCTAAAACTGGGGAACTTTCTGTATTGTGGAACAAACGGTCATTAAAACGCTCACTACTAGCATTAGTTCTACTGTAGTTACAATTGTCTGGTACAGTACCTTGCTTTGGACGAACCACCTGTGTGGTAACATTGGAATTATTTAAACTTGTAGCAACAGGTAAAGGATTGTTTCCGACTGTGTCATTATTGTTCCCTTCTCGTTCTGAATTAGCCATAACTAATTCTCCTTGCATTGGGTAGAAGCCGCATTAAGATGCCCTATGCGGCTAGCGTTATCAGTGAAACCGGAAGTTGCAGAAATTGGGGGTAATTCAAACCTGCCTGCATACATACGCCGTAACCATTATATCCTGGGGGTATAAAGTTGACCCATTCGCCAATAAAGGAATGCCCAGCAGTAGCACAACTCTCTTTTTGTGTCAGAAGTTCCAATAATTTTGTTAGTTCACCTTTCAAGTAAGAAACTTCCCCACGCAGTTGTCTAATTTCCACTCCGGTATCCTCGGCCAAAACAGTCCCAGATAGGTTTAAATCTTCCAAAGTATCCATGACAAGTAAACAGCAAAGAAAAAACTAGTATGATATGGGGGAGATTGGAAGAACACCTTAAAAAGAAGGAGAGCCAATGGCAATTTAAACTGGCAGCTATGTTTGCACCAGGTCTAAATGATTATGTATCACTGGCACCTATGTTGCAGGAAAGAGCTAATATTATATAGTTTTTATTGTTTGTTTGTTTTGTTAAATGAATTGGATATACCACTTTACTTAGTTTAATATATTCATATGTGGAAATTGATGTACTTATTTTTTTACATAATTTTTTACATAATTTTTTATATACTTTGAAATATTCTATGAAGAAATAATTTATATGCATACACACAAGTTGTTTATTTTCAATAATATACACATTTTTTAATATGTAATTAAAAGTTATAGTAATTTATTAGGTGAAATTCATTAATTTATAAAATACTGAAGTAAAATTAGGATTGAAACTTATGATATATATTTTTTATGGCAATGTCTTTTTAAATCAAGTGAAGGTGATGTCATAATACTTTTAATATTTAAATGCAATCAAATTGATGGTTCAGTTTTATTTCTGATGAAGTCTCGTATGGAGATGAAAGCGCTAAAATGTTCAATTAAAGTGTCTTTATTTCATCCTTGAAACGTATCAATTTGTTCAAGACTAGTTTTCGGCTATTTTTTGTTTTGGTACAAAGTTTTTTTAGTTTATATCATACTAACTTTCTGTATTGTATTGGAAGTGTTTTATTGTTTTATGACTTCCAGTCTTTGCAATAGATCTGAGGAAAAGCCCTTGTCTGTATTTTTACAAGTAGATGCTAAATGCTACCAGATGGCATCAATGGTTGTTTTCGGCCTGGGAACTAGGAGTCAAATGACAAGCAATGATGTCATTCTGAAAGTTATCCTAGCAGTAATTACCCTTGGCACCCACCAGTGTGGGAGTTGTAAACAATGTTTTGCTATGCTTAATCAGGATATAGTGTACATCCCCTCTAGAAAATTTAAATTTAGTCCAGTGAAGTATTACAATTGTGGAACTAAAGGGGTGGTATACCTGGGGTTATGCTTATCCTGCAATAGTTTCTACGTGGGTAAAACAGAAAGACAGTTGAGAAAAAGGGTTTACAAGCACTTCAATGACATTGTTAAGTCTAAAGAAAGTAATGCCTTTTACAAACACTCCCTCAACTGTAAGAATTTGAAAATTAAATTTATGGTTTTGGAACAAGTTGCCCCAGACATCGGGGGGGGGGGGGTAGTTGGGAAACGAGGCTGGAGTATCATTTGCTATTTTGGCAGCTTAGGTTGGACACAGGAAAGTTTCCGGGGTTGAATGACAACATCAATATTAACAGTGTCTTGAGGTTGAGGAAGGCCCATTTATAACATCTACAATATTTACTAATCTTGATTTAATATTTATTAAAATTATTTAAATTTATTTCTCCTCTTTTTAGATTGAATCATATTATATTCTGTTTGGTGACTATTAATATAGACATTCTTCGAATTAGGAACATTAGTACATTATATTTGTACTGTTGATGGATGTATTTTAAGGAGGTTAACTACTAGGCTGTAAATAACATCTATGCCTATATTTACACATTTTTTTTATAAACCTTTTTAATATGTAATCATATACATATTATTCATTAATACTATGATTACTTTTTATCATTAATTTTTACTTCTGTGGTTGGTTGCACATTCATGTATTCTATATACACATAAGGATTTACACTAAGAATTTATGTACACACTTGGGACTTTTAATTATTTATAACATTTAAAGGGTATTTTTATGTAATTACCCTTGTGTTTTATTTTAGTCCAGCGTGTCGACTATGTTACAATCTTTTATTGATTTTTTGTTTTTTTACATTTAATTCTTGGACACAGATTTTCAATATCTAACAGCCATTTATACGAGGTCTGTTTATTGTTTTCTGTTTTATGGTATTACATGGACTGAGAGGAACTTTTTAGAACAGGGACCTTTAAATAAATTAAACTGTGTTTATTAATTACTGTCACGTGATATGCTTAAATGTATTTAACTGTTTTAATTTGGTCACTGGATGTTTTGCTACCTTGATAAAGCTCTGTAATAACCGAGCGAAAGCGCTTGGGATTATTTGACATCTATTGTTTAATAAAAACTTTTTATTCACTTTACACTTTTAAGTGATTATTCTGGCTCCTGTGTTGCTGGGCAAGCTTTTTTGTGATTTTCTTGGTTATTCAATTTTGGACATCCTAGCAGTAATATTTGAGATATTAATTTAGGAACTCTCTGAGAGACCGAGCATTCTGTATTCTGTCTTGGACCTGACAACAACAGGAACCATTCACCACACATTTGCCTTGCTCTGAAGTTAAGTTAACTAGGGTATAATAATTCCCTTGGATTTAGTCAGGGATATAGTGAAGCATAGTTTAGATGCTTTTCTTCATTTATTTGAGACTATCCTGCAGTGTTGTTTTAAATATTTCCTGTGATTTTGAACTCTGATGTCACTGTAAATATATATTTAGTACTGGCTTGTTCTTTTATTATTTATTATTAAATATATTTAAACATTTCATTGTGGTTGATCTGTCTAGAGATATTTAAGTTCTGAGAGTACTTGCATATTTATTTGGTGGCACTTTAGGCCAGTCCTAATAGCCTTGCTCTTGGTCAAACTACTGTTTGTATTAATAGTAACATTATGCAGTAAAATTAAACACCCATTGTTTAGGGCCTTAAAGTAACTGGTGGCAGTGATAACTACCTTAAGTCTGGGCAGGAGGAGGCATAATCAGTAAACCTGTGCCAGCCCTTCCCAGGTAAGTGTGTGTGTGTGTGTGTGTGTGTGTGTGTGTGTGTGTGTGTGTGTGTGTGTGTGTAAATCAAACTTCAAAGAGTGCGTCTGTCAGCTACATGGGCAGGGACATGAAGCACTGGTTGGACAGAGTGTTGGGGGTCTTGGTTTTGTCATTCAGCTGAGATCTCAACTCTACATCTGTGCCAGTGGGGAGACTTATCGGGGATCTGGAGAAAGGAGGGAGAAACCAGCCCCAGACTGACTGTGGTCTCTGTGTGCGCTTAACGGAAATTACCCTTGATGCAGAGAGCTGCATCTGGAAATAGTGTGTGTGTACCTGTTATCCTCCCAGTGTATGTCCCCTACTGGTGCAAGTGGTGAGGATTGAGGCTCCTTGATTACTGGTCAAGTGGTGGGGTGTCACAATGGCATCCAGACTTTTTTGGGTCTGGCTTCTTTAACTAAGCGGCTTACCAGTTAATAATAGACAGTATTAGAAAGGGCAAAGACTTAGTAACAAAATGACTAAGATTGTCAAAAGTATGCTGCCCTGCAATACAGAAATGAATCAGTGTTTGACACTTATTATACATATTATCCTATCCATTTCATATATTTATAACTGAAAGACCAACATGCTACTGAGGGGTATAGTGTGAAATGCCATGATGGGAAGTCAGGAAAATTAACTGTCAAAGCACATTTACATCACACTATACTGGAGCTATTGCTAGTTGTTTGCTAGTAATTATATAAAAAAGCAGTATTCCTAAATGTATGTAATGCTTCAAAAACAGTGACTTGCAAAGTACTGCATGGCAAGAGGTGAAACCTTATATGTTGAATACAGTCATGGATATCTGCACTATAAGTTGCACATATTGAGAGACCGTGTTATTTTTATTGCTGATTATACATAGGCATCTGTCTTTTATATTTATGTAAATATCTTACTAAACATGCACTCCAAGAGGAATTTCCTGTTGTCATGTGAAAGCAAGCTTAGGTCTGGTTAAAAAGAAGTTATGTTCTTATCATAACATTCCATGTGAGTTGTTCATCTCACCTTTATTCTTACACGTGAGTTCGGAGCTGAGCCATTGGCTCTGAGTCGGCCGATTTACTAGCTAAAGATCTCAGAACAGCTCGAGGCCAGGCCCCTATCCCATGATGCGCTCCTGTCCTATCCCAGATCTAGTTTGCTGAACTCAGCAACAATAAAAAGTAACTCAGTACTCCAGCCGGAGTAAGAATCCCAGAAAAGATTACCAGACCCCAAGTCTACCCGTTCTTCGAGATCCTGGAGGGGGGTGGTGGGTGGGAATGCAAGAATAAAGGTGAGATGAACAACTTACATGGAATGACATAGAACGTTATGGTAAGAACATAACTTCTTTATGTGAAGATGTTCAATCTCGCCTTTAATTCTTACACGTGGGTAGCGTCCCAAGCACCCTAATCTTGGGTGGATCACGGGAGTATATTCCTGAGGACAGTGGAACCAAAGGAAGCCCTGTCCCTGGAGGCCTTGCCCCCTTTGTAATGAGTGATAAAGGTATGAGGCTTAGACCAAATGGCAGCTGCACATATAGTATCCAAAGGTAAACAAGCCGTATAAGCCAAAGATGTGGAGACAGCTCTAGTTGAATGGGCCGTCACACCATACTCTAATGTTTGGTTGGCTGAAGAGTACATAAATTTAATGCAGTCAGTTAACCATTTATTTAGAAACTGATAATCCTTTCTTGGCGTCCACACAAGATACAAAAAGTTGGTCAGATCTTTGAAATTCCTTTGTCCTGTCCAAATGGTATCTCAATTGTCTGTGGACATCACGTTTATGCAACATGTATTCCAACGGACTAGAATGATTACGGAAAAAAGTTGGAAGCTCAATAGTTTGGTTCAGACTGGTCTCAGAGCACACTTTTGGCAAAAATGAAGGATTAGTTCTCAGTGAAACCCTGTCTGGATAAAACACCAAATACTGTGGTTTGACAGAAAGGGCTTGAAGCTCGGATACCCTGTGTGCTGAGCTAATGGCCACCAAGAAAACAGTCTTCCAGGATAGGAACTTCAATTGACAGGATGATGCAGGCTCAAAAGGGGGAAGAATAATGCAGGACAGTAAAAAATTTAGATTCCAGGGAGTAAAAGGCTGTCTAACAGGAGGCCTGAGATGAATGGTGCCCTTAAAAAAGGCCCGACATAATTTGTGCGGCATTAAGTTAGAACCCTCAGCTCCAAGATGAAAATTCTAGATGGTAGCCAATTGGAATCTAATTGTGGCAGCCGCAGCACCTTCTTGAAAAAGCTTAGAAACTCCAGAATACTTGCAAGAGGGGCCACATAGGGATCAACGTTGTTTCGAGAAGACCAAAGGGCAAAACGCTTCCATTTACTAGAATATAATTTTCTGGTAGAAGCTTTATGAGAAGATACAAGAACGTGCTGTACCTCCAAATAAAAGTCATGTGACCTGGTTAGAAAGGGAATTGGAGCAGCCAAGCTGTCAGTCAGAGGGAACGAAGGGAAAGGTGCAGGGTCCCTGACGAATGTGTCAGAAGATCTGGAACTGGGTCCAGGATCCAAGGTTCCTTTAGTTGTTTGAGTCGGAGAAAGGGGAACCAAATCTGATGAGGCCAAAGCGGAGCTATTAAGATTACCATCCTGCAGAGAGCTTTGGCTTTCTGTAAGAACTTGGGAATCAGGGGAATACAAGAAAAGGCATACATGAGTCCCGGGGGCCAATCGTGTATGAACGAGTCCCTTGGGCTGTCCCCCGGTGGGGGGTTTAGGGCAAAGTAGCTTCTGCATTTGGCATTCATAGGGGATGCAAACAGGTCACAGCAAGGCTGGCCCCACCTGTGGAAAATCTTCTCCGCAACTTTGTTTTTGAGGGACCACTCGTGAGGTAACAGAATGGCTCTGCTCAATTTGTCCGCTATTACATTGGATTTCCCCGGGATATGCGTTGCTATCAGAAAGTGCCCAGTGGACACAGCCCACTGCTAAATTCTCAAGGCCTCTCGATACAGGGGTAAGAACTGGTTCCTCCTTGTTTGCTGATGTACCAGACTACCAACATGTTGGCCATCTGTATGGCAATCGTCCCTAGAGGCAGAGAGCCATGAAAGTGCTGCAACACCAAAAGCACTGCTCTCAGATCCAGAACACTGATGTGCAATTGTGACTCTGTCTCTGACCAGGTGCCTTGGGCGGTACTTCCCTGAAATAGCCCCCATCCCCACCCTATCAGGGAAGCATCCGTGGTCACCGTGGCTGACGGCGGGGGGAGAACAAATGGACGACCCATTGTAAGTTGTTGACTGGTCAATCACCAGTGAAGATCCTTCTTGCAAGAGTCCGTAATCATGACTAAGGATGACATGGGAAGATGTTGGTATGACCACTGGGTGAATAGTAACCATTGAAGAATCCTCATGTGCATCCACGTGTAGCTGCCATGGTGCCTAGAAGTTTTAGAACTTGATGAGCTGGTACTTTTTTCCTTTGCAGAATGTCTGAGACCTGAGTTCGTAAAGAGGTTATTCTGTCCAAGTGTAATCTTATTGTGGCGGAGGTAGTGTCTAGTTCTGCTCCAATAAAGGAGATATGCTGCGATGGTGACAAAGCAGATTTTTCAAAATTGATAGTGATGCCTAGCTGAGAGCAGAGATTGAGAGGGTGCTCCCTGGACAGAATTAGTTAATGCCTGGAAGTGGTGGTAAGGGGCCAGTCATCCAGATATGGAAACACTCTGAATCCTAGACGTCTCAAGAGAGCACTGACCACTGCCACGCATTTGGAAAACACTCTGGGGGCTGTTGTGAGTCCAAAGGGCAGTGCTCGGAATTTGTAGTGACTGGCTCCCAGTCGGAAACTCAGATGATCTCTGGATGGCCTGGCCATTTTGATGAGGTAGTACACATCCTTGAGATCTATGGAGCACATCCAATCACCCTCTCCGAGGAATGGAAGGAGACTGAAGTGTGACCATCCAGAACTTCTCCTTTACAAATGTGTTGAGTCTGCTGAGATCCAAGATGGGCCTCCAGTCCCCAGTCTTCTTTGGAACTAAAAAGAATCTGGAGTAAGTTCCGGATCCTAACTGGTCTGCTGGGACTGGCTGGATGACTTTTCCTGCAGCCTTTGGATTTCTATGGCTGCTTGATCCCTAAGACTGGATGGAACATCTGGGATTTTTGTACTGACAGGCGGGCTTCACAGAAATGGGATGATGTACCCTCTGGTAACTATGCTTTGTACCCAAGAATCTGTTGTAATTCCTAGCCAGCCATCCAGATACAAAGCCAAGTGAACCACAACTGCCTCCAGAGCAGGACATTCGGACCTTCTCTCAGGAGCGTTAGTATGGCTTGCGAAGGAACTGCTCCTTGTTGTCCTGGTTCTGCAGACCCCCTCTGCCGCCAGGGCAGCATCTTCCGTTATTGCCCCCTGCTCTGCCCCTGGCGGGGAGTTCACCAAGTGTGTTCTGGAAAGCTCCTTGGGACTTTTGGAACCACATTTTCCCACCTTTCTGCCCTTTGGGGTATGGTGTAGTAGGAGTGGAAAAACAGACTCCTACTGCAGATAGAGTCTTTCCTTCCTGCTCACACCTAGAGAGGGTCTCCTTGACTTTGGGCCTAAACAGTGAAGAGCCATCAAATGGGGTGTTGACAAAGGAAGATCTGAAGGCTTCCGCAGAGGAGCATAAGCGCATCCAGGATAGTCTCCACAGAGCTATCACTGAAGCTGCTGCTCGTCTCGATCCATCGGCTGCATAAGAAATGAGCCGCATGGATGAGTTCACAATAGAATTAAGGGTGTTAAGATGTGCCGTCACCTTCTCAGAGACAGCTTCATCTGTGTTGTCCCTATCGCCAAGCTCTTTGAAGAGATCTCGTTGAAGATGGGTGAAATGGGTTAAATAGTTAAGCGATCTCATGGCAAATGTCGCAGAACTAAAGATGCATTTCACATATCTGTCTATTGTCCTAGAGTCTCTATTAGGAGGATGGACAGAGGAAAAGGTTTCTGACATCTCCTTCTTGATGGCCGCCGCCACCACCATGGCATCAACGGGGAATCCCTTAGTGAGAAACGTGTTGTCTTGGGGGGAGGTGATAAATTTATTAGGCCTCCGAGGGACTGGTTCCATAGAATCAGCAGACTCCCACGCCCTTCGAGCGACCAAATCCATCAGTTCGAAGGGTGGAGTAACCCAGGTGGTGGAAGGTTGAGGCCCAAAGGCCTTCAGGAGCACCGACTCATCCTCAGTAGGGCTAACTGACTGCCAGTCACCCCTCTGCTTTAGGACTTCCAGGATATCCGCAAAGGAGATATCCCCCTAGGGGGACCATGGGGACCCTTCTGATTCCTCTAAATCGGTGTCTGATGTCAACGATTCCTGAGGGGAATCTATATGCCTCTTCTTGCACAATCTCTTTCTGGGAACCCCATCAGTGGGGGCTTCTGGTGAAGTCTCAGTAGAGCAGGGTTCACACAATGGAGGTATCTGAGGCTCTGGGTCTCGACGCTTGACAGGAACCTGCGATGTAGAGACAGAACTTGGCACTTTAGGGGAGGAAGAGGAGGGACCTGATGATGTGTGTGTCTTAGATGACATAACCCTCCTCATGGCATCGAAGGCACCGCTGCTTCGACCCGAGGAAGCCACCGGTTCTGAGGAAGACGGCAAACTCCCCAGGGCCGAGACAGTGGGCTCCAAACCAGAGGATGGAGCTGAGCTCATCTGCGCTGATACCCAGAGAGGAATGGTCGGAACAGACACATCGGTTCGACTCTCAACCCCAGAGCTGACGAGAGAGTGTCGGCTCTGAGACTCTTACAACAGAACTGAAGAAGTCAGGGTTGATGAAGCCAAAGGCATTGTGACACACCTCAGCTCCAAAGGTTCCACAATCATCAGACCCTCCTCCGCTGGCTCCGAAGGCCCTGCTCAGCTCAGAGGAGTAGTTACAGCCAGTAGGACAGTCTCAGGCTTCGAAACCAGTTGGGACGAAGCAGATAGTAATTTAGCCAATGCCGGGTTCTCTACAAGCCTCTGCACCACCCGGTCCACATCGACATCAGAAAGGGTCCTTGACGAATGGGTCGAAGCGACCGAAGATGCCACAGATCGAAGGGTTGGAGACTTCACAGTTTCGGAAATCGGTACCAGGACTGGGGGACTGGCTCTGAGGCATCTGTTTGGTGCACGGCTCCAAGGACTGCGGAGCCTGCGACCGCACCCTCACAGAAGGACTAGGAGCAGATGACCTGGGCTCCGAGGACACCTTCAAGGACTTGGAGGTCTGGTCAGCCTTATCCAGGGAGTCTTGAAAGTCAGGCTTCAACAAGCCTCTGTCTAACAACTTCTTTCGCTGTTCTAATAAGACCCTATTGCTGAAGGAGTGGCAGATACAGCAATCTTCTTGGAGGCGTACAGGCCCCAAACAATAAACACAATTAACGTGTCCATCAGTAATGGACATCTTCTGCCCACAATTGCACTTCTTGAAGCCAGACCTTTGCTTTTCCTTCTGATCCGCCATGTTATGCCAACAACAGACGTTGTCAGAGCCCTGATCAACTTCGATTACAACAAGTGCACAAAAACAACAGTAATCCGCACAAACCGTGCAAAGATATAAAGTCCCTGCACAACCAGGGATACGAAAAACCCTCAGTATTTCACACACTACCTATATATATATCTAACAAAGATAGAGCGCACACACACACACACACACACACACACACACACACACACACACACACACACACACACACACACACACTAACGACTAAGTTGAATTTCAGAGAGATAGGGTAGCAAAACAATCCCAAGTTGACAGATCCCTGTACAACTAGGTATAATCTAACACTCTGTATTTTACAAGGAAAGAACAGTAATTTTAAATGCAAACTGTATTAACAAAGAAAAAAATGGCCAAAGGCCTAGAGCAAACCGCTCTGTAAATAAAGTGGAGTTGTATAATAACGAAAATAGAGGCTAACTGCCCAAAAACCCTATAAAAAATGTACACTAACTAGTTATCAAAATTTAAGATAAACACTTCCAAAAAAGGTAAAAATATAAAGAAATAAGTTCTACTGGCCCGAACTCTCCTTAGACCTTGCGATCAGTTGCAGCGGCAAACTAGATCTGGGCCTACAACAGAGAGCATCATGGGACAGGAGCCTGGCCTCGAGCTATTCTGAGATCTTTAGCTAGTAAAGCGGCTGACTCGGAGCCGATGGCTCAGCTTTGAACCCACGTGTAAAAATAAACGGCAAGATCGAACAACTTCACATAAGAAGTTTTGTAACAATATTTCAGGGGAAGTCGCATAATGACCAAGATGCTTACCTCACATACAGAGGGTATAGTGGACTCTCACCTTTGAAGAACATTTGCTAAGCTTAAAAATAACCCACAATAACAACTACTTATCTATATACCTACATACCTATATAGGTCTATGTTGCACAGTTCCGAAACTTTACAATTTGTGAACGAAACAAAAATATAATTCTGGGTTTATGTGGATTATATTTTATAGTACTTCTGGAAAGACTATGTATGCACTAATATCACTGTAACAAATACTTCTTACTGATAAGATTGCTATTTCTACAAATTTTGAAACCTTTTATCTTGCACAAAATTACACAAGATAATTTTTTTCAGAAAACGTTCCTGAATGCAAGATATATGTATGCTGCCACTGCCAGAGATGAGAAATTCCATACTGCATAGATGTTAATGAGTTAAAAGTTGAAGTGTAATGGTAGAAGTTAAATAGAAAAATAAGGCAGAAAAGATGAGAGTGAATACCTGTAAATTCTTATGTTAGGACTACTTTCTCTCTTAGTGTTTGTTTTTCTTCAAGATCAGCCATAGCGCAAACATGTCAGGAGTACAGCTTCAAGAAAAGTTGGAAGATGAAACTGGACACATGACTGTAAACATAATGATTTTTTGCATCCAGTCAGCTAAAAATGAAAACACAAAAGGAGGGCCAACAGCATCAGGACAATAGACTGATAGTTGTTAATCTACACATTTACTTGATGTCAACCACAAATTTCGCTGTCTGCCTTCTTCATGTAAAACAAATGTATTTTTTACATTTAAAGAAGACGCCAGAAGAAGCTGCTAGAGTCATTTTTCAATAATTTTTAATCTGTCATCTGGTGATTGTCAGAAAGGAATAGAATGGGTGGTTTCCAAAATGTACAATAATTATTGGTATACTCTGTGAAGGTGGCAAAAACCAGTGTCACCATAACTAAGCTCAAAGTAGCTGTACTCAAACCTTATCACTGGCAGAGAAAGTGGATCCATATCCTCTCACCCTAAAACAACCAGACAAACAAAACTTTTGCAAAGAGTGAAAGATGAGTGAACCATGCTGAGGAAAGTATGAAGACAAGCCACAGCCTAAGCCTATATCTCAACCTCTTACAGCAAGAAATCTGGACAAAGCCATAAATAAAGTGGAACAAAGACCACAAAATAAGGACAATTTTTAAATATTGCTCTTACAAACTTAGAAAGTCTATCAACAGGTTGTGCAATAGCATGAATTTCCTGAAGGGTATGAAGTCTGAAACTCAAATGTCTATCATTATTTCTGAACTTCAATATTTAATGATTTACCACTAACTTGCCAGAAAACCACAGTTTTATGAAAACAGACCAAAAATATTAGGCAAAAGTCTGGACATTCTGTGAAAATCTGTAGAGTTGAGAGGTATGAGCATGAGGTAAAGTATGTATTTACCATGTGACCCAGTGAAAATTCCCAGTCTTTGGCTTTGAGTTTTAAAATGTATTTTACTACTAGAATGGAATAGCTAAAAACAGACAGATCACATTAAATCAGAATCTCTCTTTACTGGAGACAATGTGGCTTTTTTAAATGGATTGATGTGATGGCTTGGATAATACAAGAACTAAGAGAAACTGACAGAAGGGGGTTTTCCTTCATTAATGAATCAAGAACCAAGAATTATCTCAATGTAAAAGAAAACAACTAAACTAAAAATAATGTTAATATAGCCAGTGGTTCACAAGTCAATAGGGTTTGTTAACCACTTTTGTTTCAAAAAATACCAAACAGAACTTCTTCAGAATACCATAAAAAAGGAAGAGACTCAGTTTATAAAACATGACTTAATCACCTGATCCCCCTTCATAAATTTCAACATTTCAAACTATTAAAACAAAAAAAATGTAAAACATATCAACAAATTAGATACAATGCACCTGGCATGCAGCTTAAAAACACTTTATACTGCTTGCATACTAATTTATGTCAAAATATTGAATAACTAACATTAGCAAATATTAAAAATTCAAAAACACGCTATTCCCAATATTTTTAACAAATCAAAGTCACCCACTAGCATACATATTTCCATGAAATAAAATCAAACTTTCAAATAAATATTAAAAAAAAAAATAAAATGTCCATAATGTATCACTTCTAACAGCCAACAGACATTTGACATAATTTTAATTTTATTAACTCCTCAGGCATGTGTAGCATCAAGTTACAACTGCCAGTGTATTTCTCTAGCCTCCAACAATGCCACCTAATTGCCATCCTGTACAGGCAATGGAACTTTCTCTAGAATGAAAAAAAAAAACATTTTTTTAAAATTATAACATAATTTGAAAGAAAAAAATGTAAAGGTCTGAGAAGCTTTTGAAGTATACGGTACTGCATATTGATAATGCCTTCTTCCAGGATTAAATGTTTTAGTTGTATTTTTTTGTAATTTAAAAATAGGTATTAAAAATTTATTTATAATTAATGTTAAGATTTTAGTAAAAGGTTTTTATACATGTCAATCTTCGTTTGTAGTGTACTTAACTGTATTGTTACAGAAAAATGCATTTTTCATTATTATTCTACACAAAATGCATATTAACTTACAATTTCTTCACAAATATGTTTAATAAATTATTTAATATTTGTTCATGTTAAAAATATGTAGTATAGATGTATAGTTATGCAGACCACAAATACTTACTGTAGTTCTAAGTGTTTCACAACTGTATTCTAATATCAAGCTGCAAGTGTATTAACAGATGACAAAGTAAAAGTGCTGAAGGGGTTAAGAGATGTTATAAAGACCAGTTTCTGAAAGCAAGAAAGAACACAATGTAAAATATTTTGTTTTATGTAAGCTCTGACCTTCCCAAGCTGAGATGGGTAGTTACAAGGAATGTTGGAGAGTTAGAATGTTACTAGTACTGAAATATACAAGGTCAAAAAACAAGACTGATTGTCAAGCCAGATGGCTTGTGTTTTTCTAAAACATTACTGGTACTAAAAACATGATTAAGTGTTCAAGTGCAGCACTAAGTGAGCAGCATGAGGGTCTGCAAAGATCCTATTTGTCAATGTCAGTATTCTGCATGCATGATCCTGATAAGAAATGGAAATAAAAACTGTGTATTTTTGCTGCTTGGTGAGACTGATTTTTAAACTGTGAGGGCAGTCTCCCTGCACTGATGTATGTGGATTTAAATAAGAAAATGTTTTGCACATCCTGAAGAGTTAGTCTTGACTCAAGACTTAAAAGGTAATTAATGTTATTTATGTATATTTTAAATTTTGGTGCCTTGACTTGGATTTTGGCAGGTTTGGAGGAAAAAAAAACTAAGGATGGCCAAAATGCAGACATATCTAAAGAGGATGATAATCCTCCAGTAGCTACTGCACCCCACCCCCATATGTACCGGTATGGGTGGCTCCTATACAAGATTATGCTGTTTTTAGACCTCTGCAGTTTAGAACACAAGGTCAGTGTGGTACTGTTACATCTGAACTTAGTTCCTCTGTTCAACTCTCATCTTTAGAACAGACATCTGCAGTTAAAAAGGTTTTTCTTCCTTCCTATTATTCTCAACAAGCTTCTATCTTTCCAACAGGAGCACTAGTATTTGACACTCCTGTGGCTCATCACAAGTGCTCACATGATAGGGTAGGACAAGAGGCCATTGTCTCTGCAAAAGATGTTTTTTTGGCACCTTTACAAAATGAGGGGGGGGGGGCCCTAATGCTGATTTGCATACTATGTTTTAATGTTTTCTAACTGGAAAAAAAAAATCCATGAAGGTTTAAGGAGGAATTAAAAAAATATTACAACCCTACTCTGACAGA